>NC_048579.1:71814118-72009118 GCF_013265735.2 Oncorhynchus mykiss | reverse complement strand
GTAACCCCACACACACCCACACCAACCCTGCACACACATACAGATAACCCCACACACACCCACACCAACCCTGTACCCACATACAGGTAACCCCACACACACCCACACCAACCCTGTACCCACATACAGGTAACCCCACACACACCCACACCAACCCTGCACCCACATACAGGTAACCCCACACACACCCACATCGACCCTGCACCCACATACAGATAACCCCACACACACCCACACCAACCCTGTACCCACATACAGGTAACCCCACACACACCCACACCAACCCTGTACCCACATACAGGTAACCCCACACACACCCACACCAACCCTGTACCCACATACAGGTAACCCCACACACACCCACATCGACCCTGCACCCACATACAGATAACCCCACACACACCCACACCAACCCTGTACCCACATACAGGTAACCCCACACACACCCACACCAACCCTGTACCCACATACAGGTAACCCCACACACACCCACACCAACCCTGCACCCACATACAGATAACCCCACACACACCCACACCAACCCTGTACCCACATACAGGTAACCCCACACACACCCACACCAACCCTGTACCCACATACAGGTAACCCCACACACACCCACACCAACCCTGTACCCACATACAGGTAACCCCACACACACCCACATCGACCCTGCACCCACATACAGATAACCCCACACACACCCACACCAACCCTGTACCCACATACAGGTAACCCCACACACACCCACACCAACCCTGTACCCACATACAGGTAACCCCACACACACCCACACCAACCCTGTACCCACATACAGGTAACCCCACACACACCCACACCAACCCTGTACCCACATACAGGTAACCCCACACACACCCACACCAACCCTGCACCCACATACAGATAACCCCACACACACCCACACCGACCCTGCACCCTGTTAACAGAATTGTGTTCTCAATGTTCTTAAACTAAACTTCAATGAAATGACTCAGTCTGCAACCAATGATTTTTAAGATCCTGGTTGAATGAAACAGACGGAGTCCCAGCTACAATAATCAAAATGTTTATTCACGAGAGCGCTCTGAAATCATACAATGCACATTTGGTTATATACCTCTCATTTGGTCATAAATGTCCCTCCTCTCCTCCTAATACTGTCGATATTGTTTACAAGTCTTCTCCTACACATACATTGCGTATCATATGCTACAACATGTTACACAATCTACTGCAAGCCTAACAGTTTCCCCCCTCTCTGGGTGGGGAGACCTCCTTCCCTGTTATTAGTTTCACAGTGGTCACAAGTTGTCTGCCACAGTTCCTCTTTTCCTGTGTACATACATTCAAGAATACTAGTCTTATGATTCAAATCAACCCTATACACACACACACACACACACACAAATCAACCCTGCACCCACATGCTGGTAACACCACACACACACACACAAATCAACCCTGCACCCACATACAGGTAACACCCCCCCCCCCCCCCCCCCCCCCCCACACACACACACACACACACACAAATCAACCCTATACACACACACACACCCAAATCAACACTGCACCCACATATAGGTAACCCCACACACACACGCACGCCTGAACGCATGCACGCACACACACACACCCAAATCAACCCGTACAATACATCAAGGTAACACACATTACGTCACATATCATCGGAAAACCAAAGTTAACAGAAATGTAAAGAACATTTTAAGATCTACTGCCATGTAGTCACAGACATTCACAAGGTGTTTTGAAGGACTTTGATTGGTTCTGGAGTCATACAACTTTCAGAGGACATGGGGAGGAATGATTCATTCCAATTTATACAAAAAAACAAAAACAAATTATGGGTAAAAAGGGAGATCCACATTTCCCCCCCCCCAGATGGAGGCGTGATAACTGGGAGATCAAGCTGATGGAGCTGCCCAATGAACACTACAGTCTGGTGGGAGGGAACCTCATCATAAACAACCCTGAAGAGAAGAAACATGCAGGGACCTACGTCTGTGTCGCCAAGAACGTGTACGGCACCGTCATCAGCAAGGAGGCCAAGGTCAAGTTTGGATGTGAGTATTGTCGCGAGCCATGACCGAATTTCATGTTGAGAGAGACTAGTACTGGATGTGAGTGAAACTGGTTGACTCTGGTCAACAGGTTCAATTTCTCTCTCACAGTAGATTCACATCCCCATGGTTTCTGAAACTGAATTGACTAACAAACACAGGAAGTATCATGTCGTGTGTGTAGTCTCTAAGTCATTGCTTCTGTCTGTGGTATACAGCTGTGTTGTCTGTGGACACCTGGAATCATAACTCTATGCTAGAGTTAAACTGACCACTGTGTTATCTTTCTCAATCTCCAGACCTGGAGGAGTTCCCAGATGAAGAGAGAGACCCTGTGACTGTGAAGGAGGGCCAGGGGGCCGTGCTGCTCTGTGCTCCTCCCAAGCGATGGCCAAGTGAGTACCTTAGACATACTGGAATACACATGATGGCCAAGTTAGTACCTCAGACATACTAGAATACACATGATGGCCAAGTTAGTACCTCAGACATACTAGAATACACATGATGGCCAAGTTAGAACCTCAGACATACTAGAATACACAGGATGGCCAAGTTAGTACCTCAGACATACTAGAATACACATGATGGCCAAGTTAGTACCTCAGACATACTGGAATTCACATGATGGCCAAGTTAGTACCTCAGACATACTAGAATACACATGATGGCCAAGTTAGTACCTCAGACATACTAGAATACACATGATGTCCAAGTTAGTACCTCAGGCATACTAGAATACACATGCTGGCCAAGTTAGTACCTCAGACTTACTAGAAAACACATGATGGCCAAGTTAGTACCTCAGACATACTGGAATACACATGATGACCAAGTTAGTACCTCAGACTTACTAGAATACACATGATGGCCAAGGTAGTACCTCAGACATACTGGAATACACATGATGGCCAAGTTAGTACCTCAGACATACTGAAATACACAGGATGGCCAAGTTAGTACCTCAGACATACTGAAATACACAGGATGGCCAAGTTAGTACCTCAGACATACTAGAATACACATGATGGCCAAGTTAGTACCTCAGACATACTGGAACACACATGATGGCCAAGTTAGTACCTCAGACATACTAGAATACACATGATGGCCAAGTTAGTGCCTCAGACTTACTAGAATACACATGATGGCCAAGTTAGTACCTCAGACATACTAGAATACACATGATGACCAAGTTAGTACCTCAGACATACTAGAATACACATGATGTCCAAGTTAGTACCTCAGACATACTGGAATACACATGATGGCCAAGTTAGTACCTCAGACATACTAGAATACACATGATGGCCAAGTTAGTACCTCAGACTTACTAGAATACACATGATGGCCAAGTTAGTACCTCTGACATACTAGAATACACATGGTGGCCAAGTTAGTGCCTCAGACATACTAGAATACACATGATGGCCAAGTTAGTACCTCAGACATACTAGAATACACATGATGGCCAAGTTAGTACCTCAGACATACTAGAATACACATGGTGGCCAAGTTAGTGCCTCAGACATACTAGAATACACATGATGGCCAAGTTAGTACCTCAGACATACTAGAATACACATGATGGCCAAGTTAGTACCTCAGACTTACTAGAATACACATGATGGCCGAGTTAGTACCTCAGACATACTAGAATACACATGATGACCAAGTTAGTACCTCAGATATACTAGAATACACATGATGGCCAAGTTAGTACCTCAGACATACTAGAATACACATGAGGGCCAAGTTAGTGCCTCAGACATACTAGAATACACATGATGGCCAACTTGTCATACTTGTCTTTTCCTACTAGCTCTGACTCTGCTGATAGCTACTTTATTGAAGAAAAATGTACTTACTTTATTGAAGAAAAATGTACTTACTATGACTGTAATATGTGGTTGACCCACCAAGCTATCTTAAAGGCCCAGTGCATTCAAAAACATGATTTTCCTGTGTCTTATACATATTTCCAGACTATGAGGTTGGAATAATACTGTGAAATGTTCTGCCAATCACAGCAAATGTTCCGTTTTCACCTCCCCACTCAGACCACTCACAGACAGTCCTAGAAAAAATATTGCTTGAGAAATTGCTCTTTGCTAAAAAAAAACATTTTAATTGAAAGCAATCACAGTAACGTACTTAATTGTTATCCAGAATTGATTTGATAGTGAAATAAAAATGGCCACATTGGACCTTTAAGATCAATGCACTATCTTCAAGTGGCTCTGGGTAATAGCGTCTGTTAAATGACTCACATGTAAACATAAACATTCTGACTTGTAATCTATTCAGTACCGAGTCATAGAGCTTCATGAAGAAAGAGCTGTTCAGAACGCCGTGGTTCACAGTACCTCAGAGTTACACAGTACACAAACTAAACCCCCGTAGAGACTCAGAGGTGATTCAGGGGAAACCGACCACCACATTCTTACTAGTTGTGTTTTTTGTTCTTCCTCTGTATCCCAGCTGAGGTGACTTTCCGTTGGATATACAACGAGTTTCCGGTCTTCCTCCACCCGGATAAGCGTCGCTTCGTCTCTCAGAGCACCGGGAATCTGTACATCTCCAAGGTGGAGGCGTCAGACGCAGGGAACTACTCCTGCTATGTGTTCAACCCACAGATTGGCAAGGGAGTCTACTCCAAGTTTATCCCTCTCATATCTACAGAAGAGAGTGAGTAGTCTGTAGCTGTGATACCTATATAGTACACTAGTTTATAGCTGTGTTACCTATAGTATATAGTACACTAGTTTATAGCTGTGTTACCTACAGTATATAGTACACTAGTATATAGCTGTGCTATCTATATAGTACACTAGTTTATAGCTGTGTTACCTACAGTATATAGTACACAAGTTTATAGCTGTGTTATCTATATAGTACACTAGTTTATAGCTGTGTTACCTATATAGTACACTAGTTTATAGCTGTGTTATCTATATAGTACACTAGTTTATAGCTGTGTTACCTATACAGTACACTAGTTTATAGCTGTGTTACCTACAGTATATAGTACACAAGTTTATAGCTGTGTTATCTATATAGTACACTAGTTTATAGCTGTGTTATCTATATAGTACACTCGTTTATAGCTGTGTTATCTATATAGTACACTAGTTTATAGCTGTGTTATCTATATAGTACACTCGTTTATAGCTGTGTTACCTACAGTATATAGTACACTAGTTTATAGCTGTGTTACCTATATAGTACACTAGTTTATAGCTGTGTTATCTATATAGTACACTAGTTTATAGCTGTGTTACCTATACAGTACACTAGTTTATAGCTGTGTTACCTACAGTATATAGTACACAAGTTTATAGCTGTGTTATCTATATAGTACACTAGTTTATAGCTGTGTTATCTATATAGTACACTCGTTTATAGCTGTGTTATCTATATAGTACACTAGTTTATAGCTGTGTTATCTATATAGTACACTCGTTTATAGCTGTGTTACCTACAGTATATAGTACACTAGTTTATAGCTGTGTTATCTATATAGTACACTATTTTATAGCTGTGTTATATATATAGTACACTAGTTTATAGCTGTGTTACCTACAGTATATAGTACACTAGTTTATAGCTGTGTTATCTATATAGTACACTAGTTTATAGCTGTGTTACCTACAGTATATAGTACACTCGTTTATAGCTGTGTTATCTATATAGTACACTAGTTTATAGCTGTGTTACCTACAGTATATAGTACACTAGTTTATAGCTGTGTTACCTATATAATACACTAGTTTATAGCTGTGTTACCTACAGTATATAGTACACTAGTTTATAGCTGTGTTACCTACAGTATATAGTACACTAGTTTATAGCTGTGTTACCTATATAGTACACTAGTTTATAGCTGTGTTACCTACAGTATATAGTACACTCGTTTATAGCTGTGTTACCTATATAGTACACAAGTTTATAGCTGTGTTATCTATATAGTACACTAGTTTATAGCTGTGTTACCTACAGTATATAGTACACTCGTTTATAGCTGTGTTACCTACAGTATATAGTACACTAGTTTATAGCTGTGTTACCTATATAGTACACTAGTTTATAGCTGTGTTACCTACAGTATATAGTACACTAGTTTATAGCTGTGTTATCTATATAGTACACTACTTTTGACCATTGTCTTTGCTTTGTCTTCAGCTCCGGGTAGATGTTACGCCTAGGCTCAGATCTAGGATCAGCTTAAACCCTCCCCAAAATCTAAGATGTTTCTTTAGATGTAAAGACACAAAACTGACCTTAGATCAGTGTCTAGGTAGAGGTGCATCCTAGCCACAGATCTGGGATCATGTTACACTCTGCGAAATCTCTCCCTTAACATTAGGCTGGGAAAAAAACACAAAAACTGACCATACATCAATGTCTTTTGGGCAACTCCATTGTGTTGACCTATGACCCTTTCATCCCCACAGCCCCAGAGAAGAGATACAAGGCCGACCTCGTAGTGAAGTTCCCTGACACCACAGCTATGCTCAACTACAACGTCACACTGGAGTGCTTCGCTCTGGGAAAGTGAGTCAGGATATGGAAATGACAGATATTTAGCTACTGATGAAACAAACACAGAGACTTTGGGGACTTTTGTCCACTTGTCTCACTGTAACTAGAGAAGATGACATCCATTTGCTTACACATATGTTGTGAAACAGTTATGTATGCCTTATAAAGGGCTTATGGAGGATTCATTAAGCCTTCATAAGACACGAGGCCTGCCATTTGAGACATAACCGTGCTCAGTTAGTTCCTTCTTCTCTTGTTGTCTCTGCGTCCAGTCCGGCCCCTCATATCGTCTGGAGGAAGATAGGTGCTACCGACCTGCCTGCCAGCGCTCAGGTCAGCATGTCTGGAGCGCTGCTCCACCTCTACAACGTCCAGTATGAAGACTCAGCAGGGTACGAGTGTGAGGCCATCAACCAGAAATGGCAGGACTGGCATCAGGCCTGGCTCTATGTAGAGGGTAAGATACCAGACTCCATCTCTACAGTGTTACAATAAGAGAAGAGGGTAAGATACCAAACTCCATCTCTACAGTGTTACAATAAGAGAAGAGGGTAAGATACCAAACTCCATCTCTACAGTGTTACAATAAGAGAAGAGGGTAAGATACCAAACTCCATCTCTACAGTGTTACAATAAGAGAAGAGGGTAAGATACCAAACTCCATCTCTACAGTGTTACAATAAGAGAAGAGGGTAAGATACCAAACTCCATCTCTACAGTGTTACAATAAGAGAAGAGGGTAAGATACCAGACTCCATCTCTACAGTGTTACAATAAGAGAAGAGGGTAAGATACCAAACTCCATCTCTACAGTGTTACAATAAGAGAAGAGGGTAAGATACCAGACTCCATCTCTACAGTGTTACAATAAGAGAAGAGGGTAAGATACCAGACTCCATCTCTACAGTGTTACAATAAGAGAAGAGGGTAAGATACCAGACTCCATCTCTACAGTGTTACAATAAGAGAAGAGGGTAAGATACCAGACTCCATCTCTACAGTGTTACAATAAGAGAAGAGGGTAAGATACCAGACTCCATCTCTACAGTGTTACAATAAGAGAAGAGGGTAAGATACCAGACTCCATCTCTACAGTGTTACAATAAGAGAAGAGGGTAAGATACCAGACTCTATCTCTACAGTGTTACAATAAGAGAAGAGGGTAAGATACCAGACTCCATCTCTACAGTGTTACAATAAGAGAAGAGGGTAAGATACCAAACTCCATCTCTACAGTGTTACAATAAGATAAGAGGGTAAGATACCAGAGTCCATCTCTACAGTGTTACAATAAGAGAAGAGGGTAAGATACCAGACTCCATCTCTACAGTGTTACAATAAGAGAAGAGGGTAAGATACCAGACTCCATCTCTACAGTGTTACAATAAGAGAAGAGGGTAAGATACCAGACTCCATCTCTACAGTGTTACAATAAGAGAAGAGGGTAAGATACCAGACTCCATCTCTACAGTGTTACAATAACAGATCTGATATACAGTACATAGCACTTACTTCTAACACTTTACATTACTATGTTAGTACCACTAACACTAATATCTGATTTACTGTAAACCAAAACATATACACGGTTTCATTGTAGTGTGTATGTGTTTCAACATGTTAAATTGTGTTTTGATTGACAGCTGCTCCTGAGTGGGCTGTGACCATCAACAACACCCAGAAGGACGTAGGGTCAGAACACACCATGTCCTGTGTAGCCAATGGGAAGCCTGGCCCATACATTCGATGGCTCAAGGATGGATACTCGGTAAAGATGCCGGTCCTCCCCCTGCTGGCTGTCATGCTTTAAACGGCAACTTCACCGTCAAAATCAAAATTGGACAGATGATCACAAACTCCTTAAAGGGATACATGTATCTACTTCCCCAGAGTCAGATGAACTTGAGGATACCATTTGTATGTCTCTGTGTCCAGTATGAAGGAAGTTAGAGGTAGTTTTGAGGGCCAATGCTAACTAGCATTAGCGCAATGATTGAATGTCTATGGGTCTTTGCTAGCATGCTTTGGATCACCTACCACATCTGTTGTGTAGATCCACTGTATAAGGATAGTGAAATAAGCTGGGCTTGATCTCAATTCAATAGGAAAGATGGGCACCATCTTATCTAGTACTAATTCAATAGGAAAGATGGGCACCATCTTATCTAGTACTAATTCAATAGGAAAGATGGGCACCGTCTTATCTAGTACTAATTCAATAGGAAAGATTGGCACCATCTTATCTAGTACTAATTCAATAGGAAAGATTGGCACCATCTTATCTAGTACTAATTCAATAGGAAAGATTGGCACCATCTTATCTAGTACTAATTCAATAGGAAAGATGGGCACCGTCTTATCTAGTACTAATTCAATAGGAAAGATGGGCACCATCTTATCTAGTACTAATTCAATAGGAAAGATTGGCACCATCTTATCTAGTACTAATTCAATAGGAAAGATGGGCACCATCTTATCTAGTACTAATTCAATAGGAAAGATTGGCACCATCTTATCTAGTACTAATTCAATAGGAAAGATTGGCACCATCTTATCTAGTACTAATTCAATAGGAAAGATTGGCACCATCTTATCTAGTACTAATTCAATAGGAAAGATTGGCACCATCTTATCTAGTACTAATTCAATAGGAAAGATGGGCACCATCTTATCTAGTACTAATTCAATAGGAAAGATGGGCACCATCTTATCTAGTACTAATTCAATAGGAAAGATGGGCACCATCTTATCTAGTACTAATTCAATAGGAAAGATTGGCACCATCTTATCTAGTACTAATTCAATAGGAAAGATTGGCACCATCTTATCTAGTACTAATTCAATAGGAAAGATGGGCACCATCTTATCTAGTACTAATTCAATAGGAAAGATTGGCACCATCTTATCTAGTACTAATTCAATAGGAAAGATTGACACCATCTTATCTAGTACTAATTCAATAGGAAAGATTGGCACCATCTTATCTAGTACTAATTCAATAGGAAAGATGGGCACCATCTTATCTAGTACTAATTAAATAGAAAAGATTGGCACCGTCTTATCTAGTAATAATTCAATAGGAAAGATTGGCACCATCTTATCTAGTACTAATTCAATAGGAAAGATTGGCACCATCTTATCTAGTACTAATTCAATAGGAAAGATTGGCACCATCTTATCTAGTACTAATTCAATAGGAAAGATTGGCACCATCTTATCTAGTACTAATTCAATAGGAAAGATTGACACCATCTTATCTAGTACTAATTCAATAGGAAAGATTGGCACCATCTTATCTAGTACTAATTCAATAGGAAAGATTGGCACCATCTTATCTAGTACTAATTCAATAGGAAAGATGGGCACCATCTTATCTAGTACTAATTCAATAGAAAAGATTGGCACCATCTTATCTAGTACTAATTCAATAGGAAAGATTGGCACCATCTTATCTAGTACTAATTCAATAGGAAAGATTGGCACCATCTTATCTAGTACTAATTCAATAGGAAAGATGGGCACCATCTTATCTAGTACTAATTCAATAGGAAAGATTGGCACCATCTTATCTAGTACTAATTCAATAGGAAAGATTGGCACCATCTTATCTAGTACTAATTCAATAGGAAAGATGGGCACCATCTTATCTAGTACTAATTCAATAGGAATGATTGGCACCATCTTATCTAGTACTAATTCAATAGGAAAGATGGGCACCATCTTATCTAGTACTAATTCAATAGGAAAGATTGGCACCATCTTATCTAGTACTAATTCAATAGGAAAGATTGGCACCATCTTATCTAGTACTAATTCAATAGGAAAGATTGGCACCATCTTATCTAGTACTAATTCAATAGGAAAGATTGGCACCATCTTATCTAGTACTAATTCAATAGGAAAGATGGGCACCATCTTATCTAGTACTAATTCAATAGGAAAGATGGGCACCATCTTATCTAGTACTAATTCAATAGGAAAGATGGGCACCATCTTATCTAGTACTAATTCAATAGGAAAGATGGGCACCATCTTATCTAGTACTAATTCAATAGGAAAGATGGGCACCATCTTATCTAGTACTATTTTTTCCCAGTATGGTAAAGGTGAGCTGAAGTTCTCCAGTCTGACATTTGAGGACTCTGGGATGTACCAGTGTATCGCTGAGAACTACTGGGGTATCATCTACGCCAGCGCTGAGCTACGTGTCATTGGTGAGTGTATAAAACAAACTGATTGGTTAGTCTGTAACAGAAACTACATGTGATTGGTTAGTCTGTGCCCTGAACTGCGCCTCATTGGTTCAACGAGCACACCCCCACCGTGTTTCTAGTTTAGATTCTGGGAATATAAAAAACGACATAGTCATCAACTATAGCAACAACAAGGTTGTCAGTTATACACACAGTCATCAACTATAGCAACAACAAAGTTGTCAGTTATACACACAGTCATCAACTATAGCAACAACAAAGTTGTCAGTTATACACACAGTCCTCATTGATAGATAATTACATCCAACCACTTCCCTACCCCCATCCCAGCTTGTGCCCCGACGTTTGAGTTGAACCCAGTGAAGAAGTATCTTCTAGGAGCTAACAACGGCCGTGTGGTCATAGAGTGTAAGCCCAGAGCTGCCCCCAGACCCAGGTTCACCTGGACCAAGGGAAAAGAAGTGCTCTTCAACAACTCACGGTAAATAAGGAGTTCTTTGTGGGAATTTTATTTCAACGTAAAGGCATTACAAATACAAACGTTTGGTTGGTTGGTTGGTTGATTGATTGATTGATTGATTAATTGGTTGTAGGTTGATTGATTGGTTTATTGATTGATTGGCTGGCTGGTTGATTCATTGGTTGGTTTATTGATTGATTGGTTGGCTAGTTGATTGGTTGGCTGGCTGGTAGATTTATTGATTGGTTGGTTTGTTGATTGGTTGGTTGGTCGGTTGGTTGATTTATTGACATCTGAGTTTGTTATTCATCAGAGAAACTGTAGGAGAATCTGGTCAAACATTTGAAAGAAATCCAATACTGTATGGTGGTGAATGCCGTGTTTCCTTCCCTCCATAGTATCTCCATCATGTTCGATGGGAGTCTGGAGATCCTGAATGCCACCAGGAATGATGAGGGGGTGTACACCTGCTTAGCTGAGAATGACAGAGGGAAGGCCAACAGCACAGGGACTCTGACCATCACAGGTATCACTCTCCATCCAGCTTTACACAGCTGTCTAAAATGTGCCCTGATATTGATCTACCTTGAATGTTCATGTGTTATTGGGGACGTTGGGGACAGTCAACCATCTGCTGTCTCATTATTTGATCCCATTCTGATTCTGTACTGACACGAGTACTGTTCTTTAAAGCTGAGTCTGTGTACAGCCAGCATAATGTTGCACAGTGTGAGTCAACAGTCTTCTCTACTGTGTGTGTGCGTGTGTGTGTGACACAGAGGCGACACAGATCACAGTAGCCCCAGAGGACACGCAGGTGATGGTAGGAGAGGAGGTGCATCTGCAGTGCCAGGCCTCCTTTGACCCCAGTCTGGACATCACCTTCATCTGGTCTCTGGATTTCAGGGTCATCGACTTCTACCTAGAGTGGAAGCACTATGAACGCATCATGGTAGGAGGGATAGCACAAACCAGCAGGGTTGGGGTCAATTCCATATCAGTTCAGTATATTCAGGAAGTACACTGAAATTCACCTGTTTCTCAGGTGATGTACCAGTGTGTGAAGTGTTTAACCCTGTCTCTCTGTCCATCCAGGATGGTGAGGACAGTGTTTAACCCTGTCTCTCTGTCCATCCAGGATGGTGAGGACAGTGTTTAACCCTGTCTCTCTGTCCATCCAGGATGGTGAGGACAGTGTGTGAAGTGTTTAACCCTGTCTCTCTGTCCATCCAGGATGGTGAGGACAGTGTTTAACCCTGTCTCTCTGTCCATCCAGGATGGTGAGGACAGTGTGTGAAGTGTTTAACCCTGTCTCTCTGTCCATCCAGGATGGTGAGGACAGTGTTTAACCCTGTCTCTCTGTCCATCCAGGATGGTGAGGACAGTGTGTGAAGTGTTTAACCCTGTCTCTCTGTCCATCCAGGATGGTGAGGACAGTGTTTAACCCTGTCTCTCTGTCCATCCAGGATGGTGAGGACAGTGTGTGAAGTGTTTAACCCTGTCTCTCTGTCCATCCAGGATGGTGAGGACAGTGTTTAACCCTGTCTCTCTGTCCATCCAGGATGGTGAGGACAGTGTGTGAAGTGTTTAACCCTGTCTCTCTGTCCATCCAGGATCGTGAGGACAGTGGAGAGCTGAAGATAATGAATGTCCAGTTGAGACACGAGGGACGCTACACCTGTACAGCCCAGACTGTCGTGGACAACGTCACCGCGTCAGCAGACCTCAAGGTCAAAGGTCTTCCTGCTCCTCCCGGTGGGGTGAGGGTTGAGGAGATCAGGGACACCTCGGTGAAGCTGGTGTGGAACCGAGGGGCCGACCATGGCAGCCTCATCCTTGGGTACACCATCCAGACCAGAGACTTCTACGCACTAACTGAAGTGGACTGGAGGGACGCATCCACCTGTAAGTACAGGAGTATACCACCAGAGGGCGTAATTACTCTACCGCTGACAGCAACAACATGAAAACAGTAGCCTTTAATGCTTAACATACTACTCTCTCTCTATCTCTCTCTCGCTGTATCTCTCGTTCTCTCTCTTTCTTTATTTATCTCTCGCGTGCCCCCTACCTCCCTTTCTCTCTCTCTATCCCTCATCTATCTATCTATCTATCTATCTATCTATATATCTATCTATCTATCTATCTATCTATCTATCTATCTATCTCTCTCTCTCTCTCTCTCTCTCTCTCTCTCTCTATCTATCTATCTATCTATCTATCTATCTATCTATCTATCTATCTATCTATCTATCTATCTATCTATCTATCTATCTATCTATCTATCTCTCTCTCTCTCTCTCTCTCTCTCTCTCTCTCTCTCTCTCTCTCTCTCTCTCTCTCTCTCTCTCTCTCTCTCTCTCTCTCTGTCTCTGTCTCTGTCTCTGTCTCTGTCTCTGTCTCTGTCTCTGTCTCTCTGTCTCTGTCTCTGTCTCTCTGGCTCAGCCCCTACGGCCCTGGATGGCATGTCAGTGATGGCTGATGTTGTGGACCTGTACCCCTGGATGGAGTATGAGTTCAGGGTCTATGCTACTAATGAGTTTGGAGACGGGGAGGCCAGCATCCCTTCAATGAAGATCAAAACCTGGGACGCAGGTAGGGACCAGCCTGGGGCACTAACATGTTGTTGTTGCTAAGAAATGTGTGTGTTTCTGTGTGAGTGTCTAATAACACCTGTTGGAAACACACTCCACTGTGTCTCTCAGTGCCTGTGGTGGCCCCGACCAACGTTGGAGGCTACGGGGGTAAAGATGGAGAGTTGATCATCACATGGACAGTAAGTGTCTGAGTTTGTCTCTTCCCTCTGACACATTTCAACCCTTCTAACCATGTTCTGACCCAGCGTTCTTCAGTCCTGGTTGTGCAGAACAACACGGTCCGCAGGCTGTTGCTCCAGTTAGTAACCAACCCACCTGATCCAATGAATCTATATTATTTTATTTGTTTTAGTACAACTCTTGTTTTAGTTTCTGTTCTGATGTGCAATGTGCTTTTTTTGTCTAAATACACCCACCTGTATTTTGCCATAATGTTTCATACAAAATCTATGGTATCTATTTAAAGTTACTAATGTGGTTTTTTCTTTGAGCAGCTTTCAATCAAAATGTTGGTCAGTTTGTAATGTTGTGGGTCTTGATGATTAGGTAAATAACAAGGATGTGATCTTCCTCTGCCATCTTCCATCCATAGCCCGTACAGCCACAGTACTTCTACGGTAAGAAGTTTGGCTACGTTGTGGCCTTCAAGCCTCATGATGAGGTTGACTGGTGGTATGAGACCATATCAGACCCAGAGACACGACGCTACGTCCATCGAGACGCCTCTTTCAGGGTCAAGTCGAACGACTTCCAGGTCAGGGAGTTCCAGGTGAAGGTGAAGACGTTTAACTCCAAAGGAGATGGACCCTACAGCCTGTCGACCACTATCTACTACCCACGAGATGGTGAGGGTCGTACTAACCCCTAACCCCTAAACCCACGAGATGGTGAGGGTCGTACTAACCCCTAACCCCTAAACCCACAAGATGGTGAGGGTCATAGTAACCCCTAACCCCTAACCCCATGAGATGGTGGGGTCATACTAACCCCTAACCCCTAACCCCACAAGATGGTGAGGGTCGTACTAACCCCTAACCCCTAACCCCTAACCCATAACCCCACGAGATGGTGAGGGTCGTACTAACCCCTAACCCCTAACCCCACGAGATGGTGAGGGTCGTACTAACCCCTAACCCCTAAACCCACGAGATGGTGAGGGTCGTACTAACCCCTAACCCCTAAACCCACGAGATGGTGAGGGTCATAGTAACCCCTAACCCCTAACCCCATGAGATGGTGGGGTCATACTAACCCCTAACCCCTAACCCCACAAGATGGTGAGGGTCGTACTAACCCCTAACCCCTAACCCCTAACCCATAACCCCACGAGATGGTGAGGGTCGTACTAACCCCTAACCCCTAACCCCACGAGATGGTGAGGGTCGTACTAACCCCTAACCCCTAAACACACGAGATGGTGAGGGTCGTACTAACCCCTAACCCCTAAACCCACGAGATGGTGAGGGTCATAGTAACCCCTAACCCCTAACCCCATGAGATGGTGGGGTCATACTAACCCCTAACCCCTAACCCCACAAGATGGTGAGGGTCGTACTAACCCCTAACCCCTAACCCCTAACCCATAACCCCACGAGATGGTGAGGGTCGTACTAACCCCTAACCCCTAACCCCACGAGATGGTGAGGGTCGTACTAACCCCTAACCCCTAACCCCTAACCTCACGAGATAATGAGGGTCGTATTAACCCCTAACCCCATGAGATGGTGGGGTCATACTAACCCCTAACCCCTAACCCCACGAGATGGTGAGGGTCGTACTAACCCCTAACCCCTAACCCCACGAGATGGTGAGGGTCGTACTAACCCCTAACCCAATGAGATGGTGAGGGTCATACTAACCTCTAACCCTGTGAGATGGTGAGGGTCATACTAACCCCTAACCCCACGAGATGGTGAGGGCCATACTAGCTGTATGACCACATCCCGGTTCAACCCTAACCTCAACCTCAACCACAACCCTAACCTCAACCTCAACCACAACCCTAACCTCAACCTCAACCACAACCCTAACCTCAACCACGACCCTAACCTCAACCCTAACCCTAGCCTCAACCACAACCCTAACCTCAACCACAACCCTAACCTTAACCCTAACCCTAACCTCAACCCTAACCCTAGCCTCAAACCAAAGAAGAACAGCTGAATCCAGGTGCATAGTCAATCTGAAGACCTTGGCTCCACTTGGTCTGCATGGTAAAGAGTAGTATATAGCCTTGACCATGGGAGTCAGTGAGGCCCAATCAGGAGAGCTGGAGGGGTTGCCACCACCAGGAGGAAGGTCAATAAAAAACAATGGATTTAGTGAGGCCTGCTTGTCTTCCATATTTAATGTTCTTATATGAAGCACTTTAACACAGCACTTATTAATGCAGCACATTAATGAGTTCCTTCATCCCTTCATCCCTTCATCCCTTCATCCCTTCATCCCTTCATCCCTTCATCCCTTCATCCCTTCATCCCTTGGTGTGATTTTTAATTATGTACTATATTATTTACTGATTCAATTATTCATCTATCCATTTATTGATCCAGCTTGCATGGTTTAAAAAAAAAAATTAATTCAACTTGTTCACTCTCAGCACTTAATTAACCCTTCCTCCTGTTGTTGAACCGTCATGGGTGACCCCTCGGAGCACTCGGCCTTTCATGTTCTCTCACCCTCTCCAAACCGGACTGGTGTACAATATAGAAACAGGGCAGAAAGTTGCAACCCAAAGTTTCATACCAGCATAAACAGAAACCCTCTTAAACCTAAATACAACCCTAACCTAAACCTAACCCTTAACCCTAAACCTAACCTCAACCCTAACTCAACCCTAGCCTCAACCCTAATCCTAGCCTCAAACCTAACCTTAAACCTAACCTTCAACCCTTAACCTAACCCTAACCTCAACCCTAACCTAACCCTAGCCTCAAACCTAACCCTAAACCTAACCTTTAAACCCAACCCTAACCTCAAACCTAAACCTAACCCTAGCCTCAACCCTTAACATCACCGGTCTGGAGATGAAAGCCTCCTGGACCATAGGCCAGAGAAGAGCAAGTGAATCCAGGTGGATAGCAAAACTGAAGCTCCACCCGGTATGAATGGTAAAGAGTAGGATAAAGCATTGACAGTGGGAGTTAGTGAGGGCCTAATTTAGAGAGCAGGAGGGGCCACTGATACGAGGAGGAAGTTCAAGAAAAAATAACGTATTTATTTTCTGAATCTGGTTTTGTCTTTTTTATATTGAAGTTTATTATATCAAACACTTTAACATAGCACTTATCTTTGGAGCACTTAGTCCCTTCATCCCTTGGTGTGAGTTCCAATTACGTACTTACTTATTTCATTATTTATCTATTCATTTATTGATCCAGTTTGCCTGTTTTATTATGATTTTATTATATACATTTTTTTTTTTAAATGAAGCGTGTTTACCCCCAGCACTTGATCAACAATTGTCTTCCTCCTGTTGTTCAACTGTCATGGGTGACCCCTCGGAGCTCTGGGCCTTTCATGTTCTCACCGGCTCTATACCGGTCTGATGTACAATATAGAAACAGGGCAGAAAGTTGTAATAGGCCTGTGCAACCCAAAGAAACCCTCTTAAACCTAACCCTCAGCACTAACCCTAACCATAGCCTCAGCCCTAACCCTAACCCTCAGCCCTAACCCTAGCCCTAACCCTCAGCCCTAACTCTAACCCTCAGCCCTAACCCTAGCCCTAACCCTAGCCTCAGCACTAACCCTAACCATAGCCTCAGCCCTAACCCTAGCCTCAGCCCTAACCCTAACCCTCAGCCCTAACCCTAGCCCTAACCCTAGCCTCAGCCCTAACCCTAACCCTCAGCCCTAGCCCTAACCTTAACCCTCAGCCCTAACCCTAGCCCTAACCCTAGCCCTAACCCTAACCCTCAGCCCTAACCCTAGCCCTAACCCTAGCCATGGTAAACATGTTCTTTAACCTCTTCTACATGATAGTGTCATGACGTTGCCCTCTTTGGGTACAGCGAGTACCATCCCCCACTCTCTGTCTCCTACAACTAGGCTTCAGTGGTCAAAGAGGTCGTAAATTCCTGGAGGAGATTATCTCCTCATGACCACAGTATAGAGACAGAGTTTTCATAGAGATTTCATAGAGAACAAAGGAATTTCTTCCACCTCACAGAACTTGAGGTCCGAACAATATCTACAGTGCCTTGCGAAAGTATTCGGCCCCCTTGAACTTTGCGACCTTTTGCCACATTTCAGGCTTCAAACATAAAGATATAAAACTGTATTTTTTTGTGAAGAATCAACAACAAGTGGGACACAATCATGAAGTGGAACGACATTTATTGGATATTTCAAACTTTTTTAACAAATCAAAAGCTGAAAAATTGGGCGTGCAAAATTATTCAGCCCCTTTACTTTCAGTGCAGCAAACTCTCTCCAGAAGTTCAGTGAGGATCTCTGAATGATCCAATGTTGACCTAAATGATTAATGATGATAAATACAATCCACCTGTGTGTAATCAAGTCTCCGTATAAATGCACCTGCACTGTGATAGTCTCAGAGGTCCGTTAAAAGCGCAGAGAGCGTAAATATATATATTGATTGCAATTATTCACGAATGAGTGAGCGTTCATGTGTACGGATTAGCATTTCAAATGTTATAATTATCAACTGTGTGTTGCCTCATCTCAGTCGACCCCCACTTCCCCTTTTGTCTAACAAGCCGCCATGCCGGTTTAGCCCACTAGGGCACATTCCCCTATAATTTCTTGTAACCATATTTACTGTATGTTTATGCATTTCTGTGATTGTTTAGTTAGTCAATAAATAAATTATGTAAGACAATTGTAAGACAATTGTATGGATGACTCACAGTGAAGACTGGGTTTGTGCAGATAACCAAAAATGTACAACGTTTGGAATGAGACTAACGTGAGGTAAAATAAATAATGAATTAATCAGAAGACTATTGATCAGATGTGAAAATATTAAAAAAGTAGAAAAATTATAACTTTGTAATCTGAATATTTTCCTTGGTGCCCCGACTTCCTAGTTAATAACAGTTACATGATTAATTAGTTAATCGCGTTATACTAATTACAGAGAATCTTTGATAAAAACTAAAAGTCTTCATTTAATGATAGTAAAGACATGACAATAGGCAGCCTTTACAAGTTTCTCTCAATCTGATCTACCCCAATCCCCCTCCCCCCCAATCTCTCTTTCTCTCTCTCTCTCTCTGTCTCTCTCTCTGTCTCTCTCTCTGTCTCTCTCTCTCTCTCGCTCTCTCTGTCTCTCTCTCTCTGTCTCTCTCTCTCTCTCTCTGTCTCTCTCTCTCTCTCTCTCTCTCTGTCTCTCTCTCTCTCTCTCTCTCTCTCTCTCTCTCTCTCTCTCTCTCTCTCTCTACCCCAATCCCCCTCCCCTCTCTCTCTCTCTCTCCCCCTCTCTCTCTCTCTCTCTCTCTCTCTCACTCTCTCTCTCTCTACCCCAATCCCCTCCCCTCTCTCTCTCTCCCCCCCCCCCCTCTCTCTCTCTCTCTCTACCCCAATCCCCCCCTCTCTTTCTCTCTCTCGCTCTCTCTCTCTCAATTCAATTCAATTCAAGGGCTTTGTTGGCATGGGAAACATGTGTTAACATTGCCAAAGCAAGTGAGGTAGATAATATATAAAGTGAATATATAAAGTGAAATAAACAATAAAAATTAACAGTAAACATCACACATACAGAAGTTTCAAAACAATAAAGACATTACAAATGTCATATTATATAGACAGTGCCTTGCGAAAGTATTCGGCCCCCTTGAACTTTGTGACCTTTTGCCACATTTCAGGCTTCAAACATAAAGATATAAAACTGTATTTTTTTGTGAAGAATCAACAAGTGGGACACAATCATGAAGTGGAACGACATTTATTGGATATTTCAAACTTTTTTAACAAATCAAAAACTGAAAAATTGGGCGTGCAAAATTATTCAGCCCCCTTAAGTTAATACTTTGTAGCGCCACCTTTTGCTGCGATTACAGCTGTAAGTCGCTTGGGGTATGTCTCTATCAGTTTTGCACATCGAGAGACTGAAATTTTTTCCCATTCCTCCTTGCAAAACAGCTCGAGCTCAGTGAGGTTGGATGGAGAGCATTTGTGAACAGCAGTTTTCAGTTCTTTCCACAGATTCTCGATTGTATTCAGGTCTGGACTTTGACTTGGCCATTCTAACACCTGGATATGTTTATTTTTGAACCATTCCATTGTAGATTTTGCTTTATGTTTTGGATCATTGTCTTGTCCCAGTCTCAGGTCTTTTGCAGACTCCATCAGGTTTTCTTCCAGAATGGTCCTGTATTTGGCTCCATCCATCTTCCCATCAATGTTAACCATCTTCCCTGTCCCTGCTGAAGAAAAGCAGGCCCAAAACATGATGCTGCCACCACCATGTTTGACAGTGGGGATGGTGTGTTCAGGGTGATGAGCTGTGTTGCTTTTACGCCAAACATAACGTTTTGCATTGTTGCCAAAAAGTTCAATTTTGGTTTCATCTGACCAGAGCACCTTCTTCCACATGTTTGGTGTGTCTCCCAGGTGGCTTGTGGCAAACTTTAAACAACACTTTTTATGGATATCTTTAAGAAATGGCTTTCTTCTTGCCACTCTTCCATAAAGGCCAGATTTGTGCAATATACGACTGATTGTTGTCCTATGGACAGAGTCTCCCACCTCAGCTGTAGATCTCTGCAGTTCATCCAGAGTGATCATGGGCCTCTTGGCTGCATCTCTGATCAGTCTTCTCCTTGTATGAGCTGAAAGTTTAGAGGGACGGCCAGGTCTTGGTAGATTTGCAGTGGTCTGATACTCCTTCCATTTCAATATTATCGCTTGCACAGTGCTCCTTGGGATGTTTAAAGATTGGGAAATCTTTTTGTATCCAAATCCGGCTTTAAACTTCTTCACAACAGTATCTCGGACCTGCCTGGTGTGTTCCTTGTTCTTCATGATGCTCTCTGCGCTTTTAACGGACCTCTGAGACTATCACAGTTCAGGTGCATTCATACAGAGACTTGATTACACACAGGTGGATTGTATTTATCATCATTAGTCATTTAGGTCAACATTGGATCATTCAGAGATCCTCACTGAACTTCTGGAGAGAGTTTGCTGCACTGAAAGTAAAGGGGCTGAATAATTTTGCACGCCCAATTTTTCAGTTTTTGATTTGTTAAAAAAGTTTGAAATATCCAATAAATGTCGTTCCACTTCATGATTGTGTCCCACTTGTTGTTGATTCTTCACAAAAAAATACAGTTTTATATCTTTATGTTTGAAGCCTGAAATGTGGCAAAAGGTCGCAAAGTTCAAGGGGGCCGAATACTTTCGCAAGGCACTGTATATACAGTGTTTTAACAATGTACAAATGGTAAAGGACACAATATAAAATAAATAAGCATAGATATGGGTTGTATTTACACTCTCTCTCTCTCTCTCTCTCTCGCTCTCTCTCTCTCTCTCTCTCTCTCTCTCTCTCTCTCTCTCTCTCTACCCCAATCCCCCTCCCCCCTCTCTCTCTCTCTCTCTCTACCCCAATCCCCCCCCCCTCTCTCTCTCTCGCTCTCTCTCTCTCTCTCTCTCTCTCCCTCCCTCCCCACTAGTCCCCTCTGAGTCTCCTACAGATGTATACTCCAGGCCTGTCTCGTCCCATGAAGCTCTGGTCTGGTGGATACCAGTCATGGACACTGGTACCGGCCTTCAGCAGTACATAGATGGATACCAGGTCTGTTGCTCTTTACATCTCCTGGATGTCTAGTGATGTCCATGATTTATGGGGAAGGACACATTTTCCTGCTCAGATTACGAATGATGGTCTGGTTAAGTGATCAGGAAAAACACATCTCACTGGGCACAGACGTCAGTTCAACATCTAGTTTTGATATGCATTTGGCTGATTGTCAACTAACGTGAATTCAATGTGAAATCAACAACAACAAAAGTATCATGTCATTGGATTTATGTTTAAAGTTGGGTAAGAAAAAAATACGAAATTCCCTTGATGATTTTTTGCAAATACAATCAGTGTGAATTTGCGTGAAATGACATGGAAACGATATTGATTCAACTGGTTTTTGCCCAGTGGGATGGCCCTTCTCATGAGACTCTAACAAATAAAATACCTTGTGTTCAACTGTGGCTTCCTTGCCAGCCTGACGTGAAAGAAGAATAGGTCTCTGTGTGAGGAACTGGTGAACATTTTGATTGGATCACCAGTTTTGGTTCAAATTGATTGACACCTGCTCTGACCAATCCCGGCTTTCTGACCAGGTGAAGTACTGGAGGAAGTATGACGATACAGAGCCGGGGGCCAATCGTATCTTTGTGCCCGCCTCCATGAACCAGACCAGGCTGGAGAACATGCTGCCAGACTCGCACTACCTCATCGAGGTCAGAGCCTACAACGGAGCCGGTGTCGGTCCTCCCAGCGAACACTGCGAGATGTTCACCAAGAGAGCACGTAAGACCAGATGCCAAAACCACACTGGAACTCCATATACAGTACATGTCTATTGTAGGTGATCCCATTGAGATTAATATTCTATTCTTTGCAGCTCCAAGTGTGGCTCCCCAAATGTGGCGTTACATCAGCTACTCTGGCAAGTGGCTGTACGTGTGGTGGCACCACATCTCCTACGACTGGTTTGGCAATGAGTCCTTCCCACTATATTATAAGGTATTTAAAGGCATTTTACTTTGTTTCATTTCAATCTTGCAGCAACTGGTGTGATCCAGTCTGAGCCTGTGGAAATAAGTGCCCTCAGAAGACAAGAAATCCTCTCCTCTCCTCTCCTCTCCTCTCCTCTCCTCTCCTCTCCTCTCCTCTCCTCTCCTCTCCTCTCCTCTCCTCTCCTCTCCTCTCCTCTCCTCTCCTCTCCTCTCCTCTCCTCTCCAGGTGATGTTCAGGAAGACTGGCTACATCACAGGGCCGATCTACATGACGGGCTGGCACTTCATTGACTTCCCCATGCCCCAGGTAGGGGACTACGAGCTGGAGGTCAGAGGTCGCTATGAGGGTGGAGACGGCCCCATCAGGAAGATCAGGCTTCAGGGTAAGTAAGGGACAGATGGGTCTGCTGGTTAGTATCTGGTTGGGGAATTGAAGGGCCGTGTCAATTTGTGGGTGAATCTCAAAAGTATTTTCCTCGATTCCTTGATTATTTGATTCCTCTCTCCTCACCTTCTTCTCAAAACATCAGAGGGAAAGGAGGAGAGCATCGGAGGAAAAGATCTGAGGAGGAATATACTTTTAAGTGTGTTTGTTGTCCAGACAGTGTCTTACCCAGCATGCCTCTTACCGTGTCCCCTCCCCTCCTCCAGGTAAGGCGTCTTTCCTGAGACCCACTCTCAGTCTGGCCGCCATGCTACTGCTGGCCCTGTGCATCGTGGGATTGGGGATATAGAGACCCAGGACATGTCTGGGTGGACTGTGGGAGGTTTGACAGAAACAACTCTCACATCAACTTCCTACATCTCCTTAAGGACGTCCAATCTTTCCCCAACCTCTTACTGTCTGTATGTCTTCCCACAACAAAACAGAGCACCGTGTCACCATACAGAATGACCTGCCTAGCTGTAGAATCTACGAACGTTACTCTACTGTAGGACGTCCAATAAATCCTTTCTGATTTATTTATTGAACAGGTACTGAAGGAATTGAACGGGTACAACAGAGGAATAGATTTTTTTCAATATGCCTTATGATGAATCATATTGTACAATCTTCCCAACATATTCTAGACAATGACGGACTGTAATCAACACGTACACTGTATGCCGTTTGTAATGAGTGAACTGTAAAGGAATGATCAGAGTAAGATTGTATGTAGCTCAGACACCAACTACACAGCCTCTTCCTCCGTTTGACTCACTCAGCTGTTTTGGATATTTAGTTTCCACACGTTTGCCATTTCAAGACGACACTAGATTAGAAGTCATGTGTGTTTATGTTTGATTGGTTCGTTGGAGAATCCTTTTCATTGTTCTGTATTGGTGCTGCTGTGAAAATAGATATTTAGTTTTGATTCCCTTTTCTGTTTATTTATCTCTTCAGATTCGTACACACACACACACTCGGCTCATATGGATATCGCTATAACCAACTCTGCAGAGATTGCTAGCTTTGAATGCTATTCTTTCTTACACTGTACTATACCACACCGTTAATTAGCTTCGTATTCGTAGTGAATTCTGTCTTCTAGATGCGCAAGCTAAAGCCATATCGCTTCGACAATGCCCCGGTATTTAGGCTTGTCCCGATTTTTGCACTGACGATGGCAGAATGTTTTAACTGAATGGTAACAAGAAATCAGGGTTGAAGAATATTGATGTGCTGCTGTTTTATTTTATTATAGGATTTGTTTTCCCTTGTTATGTATACGAGGATCATGCTGTAAACTCATTAAATAGAATACACATGAATGCTCCAGGATTGTAAGTATCATGTGAGCGTCACTACGAGGTTTATTTGTTGTTTATTTGTTGTATTACTTTCCTGATGCCACCAGAGGGCAGCATTCCTTCATTTTACTTTATTTACAGGTTGCAGCCACTCATCTATGAAGACCTGCCAATCAATGTGAAAGGTGCGTCAGTACCTCTCCAGTGGACCTTTAGCAGTCCTTACAGAGCAGTACCTGTGGAGTGGTCTTGTAGCAGTCCTTATAGAGCAGTACCTGTGGAGTGGACCTTTAGCAGTCCTTATAGAGCAGTACCTGTGGAGTGGACCTGTAACAGTTCTTACAGACCAGTACCTGTGGAGTGGACCTTTAGCAGTCCTTATAGAGCAGTACCTGTGGAGTGGACCTTTAGCCGTCCTTATAGAGCAGTACCTGTGGAGTGGACCTTTAGCAGTCCTTTTAAAGAGCAGTACCTGTGGAGTGGACTTGTAGCAGTCCTTTTATAGAGCAGTACCTGTGGAGTGGACCTTTAGCAGTCCTTACAGAGTTCTGTTGTTGAGGACAATCACTTGTTTCTCTCAGGTGGAGACCTGATTAATATGGTTCTGTTGTTGAGGACAATCACTTGTTCATCTCTCTGAGGTAGAGACCCGTCGCCTGCTGCTCATCTCTCTCTCCTTTCCTCCGACGGAGGTAGAGAGAAATAGAGAGCGAGAGCGTTGTTGTTACCGTGGTGAAATCAGCAGCTTTGAACAGGGAGCCCACAGATTACTGATGAGCGTGTGTGTGTGTGTGTCTGTCTGTCTGTCTGTGTGTGTGTGTGTGTTTCTCTGTGTGTACCTTTGTGTGTAAGTGTGTGTCTTCACGTACAGTACGTGTGTGGACATGTATCTGGCCTTTTCTCTCTCTCTTCTACCTCCATTATCAGCGTGTTTCCCCTCTACATTCTCCCCATAAACAAATTACAGGAATGGAGCAAAGTAGAAATCAATGTGGCCATTATGTGTAAACAATGTTACTGGTAGACAGAGGTGATGCTCTTACTGCTGGAGGCTGATTTGGCCTCTGATGAAGCACAGGGAATAGCCTATTCTTCTTGGGAGGGAGGGAGGGAGGGAGGGAGGGAGGGAGGGAGGGAGAGGGAGAGAGGAGTGCAGTCAGAGGAAGCCTATAGCCAAATACAGGTTTCAGGTGCTGACTGTATTAAACAGATAATATACTTGAAATCCGGTTATGGTGGGCCCGTTAGGGATATGTAACAGGTTATGGTGGGCCCGTTAGGGATATGTAACAGGTTATGGTGGGCCCGTTAGGGATATGTAACAGGTTGTGGTGGGCCCACCAAGGATATGTAACAGGTTATGGTGGGCCCACCAAGGATATGTAACAGGTTATGGTGGGCCCGTTTAGGGATATGTAACAGGTTGTGGTGGGCCCACCAGGGATATGTAACAGGTTATGGTGGGCCCACCAGGGATATGTAACAGGTTATGGTGGGCCCACCAGGGATATGTAACAGGTTATGGTGGGCAGTGATATGTAACAGGTTATGGTGGGCCCACCAGGGATATGTAACAGATTATGGTGGGCCCGTTTAGGGATATGTAACAGATTATGGTGGGCCCACCAGGGATATGTAACAGGTTATGGTGGGCCCACCAGGGATATGTAACAGGTTATGGTGGGCAGTGATATGTAACAGGTTATGGTGGGCCCGTCAGGGATATGTAACAGATTATGGTGGGCCCACCAGGGATATGTAACAGGTTATGGTGGGCCCACCAGGGATATGTAACAGGTTATGGTGGGCCCGCCAGGGATATGTAACAGGTTATGGTGGGCCCGCCAGTGATATGTAACAGGTTATGGTGGGCCCACCAGGGATATGTAACAGGTTATGGTGGGCCCGTCAGGGATATGTAACAGGTTATGGTGGGCCCGCCAGGGATATGTAACAGGTTATGGTGGACCCGTTAGGGATATGTAACAGGTTATGGTGGGCCCGTCAGGGATATGTAACAGGTTATGGTGGGCCCGTCAGGGATATGTAACAGGTTATGGTGGGCCCGTCAGGGATATGTAACAGGTGATGGTGGGCCCGTCAGGGATATGTAACAGGTGATGGTGGGCCCGTCAGGGATATGTAACAGGTTATGGTGGGCCCGCCAGGGATATGTAACAAGTTATGGTGGGCCCGCCAGTGATATGTAACAGGTTATGGTGGGCCCGCCAGTGATATGTAACAGGTTATGGTGGGCCCGCCAGGGATATGTAACAGGTTATGGTGGGCCCGCCAGTGATATGTAACAGGTTATGGTGGGCCCGCCAGTGATATGTAACAGGTTATGGTGGGCCCGCCAGTGATATGTAACAGGTTATGGTGGGCCCGCCAGTGATATGTAACAGGTTATGGTGGGCCCGCCAGTGATATGTAACAGGTTATGGTGGGCCCGCCAGTGATATGTAACAGGTTATGGTGGGCCTGTTAGTGATATGTAACAGGTTATGGTGGGCCCTTCAGGGATATGTAACAGGTTATGGTGGGCCCATTAGTGATATGTAACAGGTTATGGTGGGCCCGTCAGGGATATGTAACAGGTTATGGTGGGCCCGTCAGGGATATGTAACAGGTTATGGTGGGCCCATTAGTGATATGTAAAACATTTTGGGGGGCCTGTCAGAGTTATGTAACAGGCTTTTAGTGCTTTTCCAGGTTTTCTGAATTATGATCATACATAGCTACCATAGGAGGCTGGTGGCTCCATGATTAGGGAGGACAGGCTCGTGGTAATGGCCGGAGCGGACTGAGTGGAATGATATCAAATACAGTACCAGTCAAAAGTTTGGACACAGCTACTCATTCAAGGGTTTTCCTTTATTTTTTAAATTTTCTACATTGTAGAATAATTGTGAAGACATCGAAACTATGAAATAACACGTATGGAATCATCTATTAACCGAGAAAGTGTTAAACAAAATATATTTTAGATTTTTCAAAGTAGCCACCCTTTGCCTTGATGACAGCTCTGCACACTCTTGCCATTCTCTCAACAAGCTTCATGAGGTAGTCACCTGAAATTCATTTAAATTAACAGGTGTACCTTTTTTGAAAGTTTTTTTTGAAAGCTGCAGAGGAGAAGTTCATTAGAGTTACCTGTCTCTCATGAGGACCGCCACAGGAAAGGAAGACCCAGAGTTACCTGTCTCTCATGAGGACCGCCACAGGAAAGGGAGACCTAGAGTTACATCCTCTGCTGCAGAGGAGAAGTTCATTAGAGTTACCTGTCTCTCATGAGGACCGCCACAGGAAAGGAAGACCCAGAGTTACCTGTCTCTCATGAGGACCGCCACAGGAAAGGAAGACCCAGAGTTACCTGTCTCTCATGAGGACCGCCACAGGAAAGAAAGACCCAGAGTTACCTGTCTCTCATGAGGACCGCCACAGGAAAGGAAGACCCAGAGTTACATCCTCTGCTGCAGAGGAGAAGTTCATTAGAGTTACCTGTCTCTCATGAGGACCGCCACAGGAAAGGAAGACCCAGAGTTACATCCTCTGCTGCAGAGGAGAAGTTCATTAGAGTTACCTGTCTCTCATGAGGACCGCCACAGGAAAGGAAGACCCAGAGTTACCTGTCTCTCATGAGGACCGCCACAGGAAAGGAAGACCTAGAGTTACATCCTCTGCTGCAGAGGAGAAGTTCATTAGAGTTACCTGTCTCTCATGAGGACCGCCACAGGAAAGGAAGACCCAGAGTTACCTGTCTCTCATGAGGACCGCCACAGGAAAGGGAGACCTAGAGTTACATCCTCTGCTGCAGAGGAGAAGTTCATTAGAGTTACCTGTCTCTCATGAGGACCGCCACAGGAAAGGAAGACCCAGAGTTACCTGTCTCTCATGAGGACCGCCACAGGAAAGGAAGACCCAGAGTTACCTGTCTCTCATGAGGACCACCACAGGAAAGGAAGACCCAGAGTTACCTGTCTCTCATGAGGACCGCCACAGGAAAGGAAGACCCAGAGTTACATCCTCTGCTGCAGAGGATACGTTCATTAGAGTTACCTGTCTCTCATGAGGACCGCCACAGGAAAGGAAGACCCAGAGTTACCTGTCTCTCATGAGGACCACCACAGGAAAGGAAGACCCAGAGTTACCTGTCTCTCATGAGGACCGCCACAGGAAAGGAAGACCCAGAGTTACATCCTCTGCTGCAGAGGAGAAGTTCATTAGAGTTACCTGCCTCTCATGAGGACCACCACAGGAAAGGAAGACCCAGAGTTACCTGTCTCTCATGAGGACCACCACAGGAAAGGAAGACCCAGAGTTACCTGTCTCTCATGAGGACTGCCACAGGAAAGGAAGACCCAGAGTTACATCCTCTGCTGCAGAGGATAAGTTCATTAGAGTTACCTGTCTCTCATGAGGACCGCCACAGGAAAGGAAGACCCAGAGTTACATCCTCTGCTGCAGAGGAGAAGTTCATTAGAGTTACCTGTCTCTCACGAGGACCGCCACAGGAAAGGAAGACCCAGAGTTACCTGTCTCTCATGAGGACCGCCACAGGAAAGGAAGACCCAGAGTTACATCCTCTGCTGCAGAGGAGAAGTTCATTAGAGTTACCTGTCTCTCATGAGGACCGCCACAGGAAAGGAAGACCCAGAGTTACATCCTCTGCTGCAGAGGATACGTTCATTAGAGTTACCTGTCTCTCATGAGGACCGCCACAGGAAAGGAAGACCCAGAGTTACCTGTCTCTCATGAGGACCGCCACAGGAAAGGAAGACCCAGAGTTACCTGTCTCTCATGAGGACCGCCACAGGAAAGGGAGACCTAGAGTTACATCCTCTGCTGCAGAGGAGAAGTTCATTAGAGTTACCTGTCTCTCATGAGGACCGCCACAGGAAAGGAAGACCCAGAGTTACCTGTCTCTCATGAAGACCGCCACAGGAAAGGAAGACCCAGAGTTACATCCTCTGCTGCAGAGGATACGTTCATTAGAGTTACCTGTCTCTCATGAGGACCGCCACAGGAAAGGAAGACCCAGAGTTACCTGTCTCTCATGAGGACCGCCACAGGAAAGGAAGACCCAGAGTTACCTGTCTCTCATGAGGACCGCCACAGGAAAGGAAGACCCAGAGTTACCTGTCTCTCATGAGGACCGCCACAGGAAAGGAAGACCCAGAGTTACATCCTCTGCTGCAGAGGAGAAGTTCATTAGAGTTACCTGTCTCTCATGAGGACCGCCACAGGAAAGGAAGACCCAGAGTTACATCCTCTGCTGCAGAGGATAAGTTAGATAGGAGCCTCAGAAATTGCAACATCAACTGTTCAGAGGAGGCTGCGTTAAATAGGTCTTCATGGTTGAATTGCTGTAAAGAAACCATTACTAAAGGACACCAATAAGAAGAAGATACTTAGTTGGGCCAAGAAACACGAGCAATGGACATTAGACCAGTGGAAATCTGTCCTTTGGTCTGAGGTGTCCAAATTTGAGATTTTTGGCTCCAACCGCCGTGTCTTTGTGAGACACCTCCAGGCTGTGTAAGGGCTATTTGACCAAGAAGGAGAGTGATAGAGTGTTGCATCAGATGACCTGGCCTCCATAATCACCCGACCTCAACCCAATTGCGATTGGGGTGAGTTGGAACGCAAAGTGAAGGAAAAGCAACCAACAAGTGCTCAGCATATGTGGGAACTCCTTCAAGACTGTTTGAAAAGCATTCCAGGTGAAGCTGGTTGAGAGAATGCCAAGAGTGTGCAAAGCTGTCATCAAGGTAAAGGGTGACTACTTTGAATAATCTAAAATCTAAAATATATTTAGATGTGTTTATTAACACATGATTCCATTTGTGTTACTTCATAGTTTTGATGTCTTCACTATTATTCTACAATGTAGAAAATGGTAAAAATAAAGAAAAACCCTTGAATGAGTAGGTGTGTCCAATCTTTTGACTTTTGATCTTTTTGAAACATATGGTTTGATGCCATTCCATTTGCTCCATTCCAGTCAGTATTTTGAGCCGTCCTCCCCTTAGCAACCTTCACTGATAGATACTAGTTATTGTGGGAGTCAGGCTGACCCTTTCCCATTCCAAACAGAGATTGGATAGAAAATGAGCCATCCTCTCATCAACAATCGCATAGATAAACAGAATAGACTTCCTTCATTTGTCTTTTGATGAAGCACTCGCAACAATGGTGTTTTGTTTTCTGTTGGTGTTATGATTATAATGAGGAGACAAGGAGACCTGATGAAGACCAATAGAAGGGGCCTTCAAACATGGTCTGTCAATAGACCACTTCAGAGCATAAACAGATTGCAGCGTGTGGAATATCAGTTTCCCTTTCGCGTGATTGTAATCAGGACCAGTGCTCTACAGACACCAATATAGTTAAATCTGTAATCAGTCTCGGATGTATTCCACTGAAGTCTATATTCTGCTCTTTGACAATGAAGAAGGCAGTCTCCTTCCATGTCGGCATATTTAATGTCGGGGAAATATTCAGCAATGCATTCAATGTTTTTGACCCTGAGATGGTATGTATATGGAATGCTATTCATTTAGCTATATGATATTCAGTTTGCCATGTTTCCAGATCAGAGAGCCACTGTCATAATTTGATCCACCGTGGGTGAAGAGAGATCGAAGTCATGGAGCTCAAAGCAGCCAGCCTACAGGGGGATTTCATACCTCTCTCATTGCATTTAAAAAACCTCTCTTCTCCTTTTTTTTGCCTCTAAACGTATTCTACATATCCTATGTAATACCCATATCTATGTCCATATATCATTAATACATTTTGTATTTGCGCACAACAAGGTGCTGTAAATTTGAATAGAAAACACATTTTCCATAATTTAGCAGCATCATTACAGCAGAAAAGGGGATGCTATGAATAATATAGGGCTCTCAGCATCGGATAGAGAAGAGGCTGCAATAAATAGTCCAACTCCATCCGCTATGGGTCTAAAGCAGGACATACTGTATGTAAAGCGCCATGTATTAGCCTAGCGTTAAGCCATAAATCACATGCTTTTGGCAGGGACCCCGGGCCAGGTAGCTATCTCGCTAACGCTACTTCACCTAGGCCCGTGGAGTCCTGAAATGTAATGTAGCCTAGCGTCTACTCTAAATCTAAGATGGCCATACAGAGTGGACTAGATCGAACACCCTCTAATCTAAATCTCCTGGGCCAATGTGATATGTCAGAGGCTATAGAGTATTAGCTGCAGCTAGCGCTGTTAGTGAGGGAACCCGCTATTCCAAATAGCACCCTAGTCCCTATTTAGTGCACTACTTTTGACATAGGGAATGATGTGCCATTTGGGACGCATCCTTGGTGTCAGATCAGGAAGTAATTGCCACTTCTATAGATGCTTTATGGCCCTGTTTACTCTGTGAGGAATGGCTTTTGTAAGAAGTCCCCTCTCTGCTAGAAGGTGGTTCATATACTGGCACTTTGTCAAACTGATGGTCGTCTATAGGGGTAGTCATTCAATGGTAATGACTAAGAGAAACACAACCGTGGGTCAGTACAGGGACACAGTGAGTAGAGCAAGAGAAACAATTATTCTTATTTTCCAATTAAATATGCTTCTATTTAAGCCTGGCTCCAGATCTGTTTGTGCTGAATAATAACCACAGGAGGTGGCTGTACCCTTCTATTTAAGCCTGGCCCCAGATCTGTTTGTGCTGAATAATAACCATAGGAGGTAGCTGTATCCTTCTATATTAGCCTGGCCCCAGATCTGTTTGTGCTGAATGACAACCATAGGAGGTGGCTGTACCTTTTTATATAAGCCCGGTCCCAGATCTGTTTGTGCTGAATTACAACCATAGGACGTATCTTTACAGCACAAGCAGATGTGGGACCAAGCTAGCCTTCTATGGATTGTAATTGTAGAATATTTCTATGCTTAGAATGTTCCAGCTGGCATTTAAACGATTCCCGTTCCTGGCAGTTGTTGTGAATGTTTGAAATGACTACCGGGGTCAACTGCCTTTGTGAGCATGATACCTCCTTATAAGCCTCTCTTGTTGCCTGTCAGCATTCTGCCAGATATTTCTGCTCTGTCTGCAAAGGGACCCCTCCCAGACTGATTTGGCAATCGCACCAAACCGAATCCTTTCCCCTTCTCCTCCCCTAAATAACTAACCAGGGCTCTGGCTGGCAAAGCAACGACAGGAAGCAACCAAATCCTCTTTGAGTCCAATTAGAGATGAACACCAGTGTCTCGTCTTCGTGTAGAGAATGTTTTCTTCAAGTCCCATGGATAAACTGTGGTTCATGAAATCAGGTCTTTGGTGTGTCAACTTTGAAATCGTCCAGAAATATCCTGCCTGAAATATACATGTATTCTAAGCAGGAAAGTGTCCCTAAAATGTTTCGAAGGAGTTCTTTGTGAATCCATCCAGAAGGCAGTGGAATCAGCGGCAGAGTGTAGTGGGTCTAGTGTTGTAGTAGTAGTGTGCTTTCTGTCAGAAGGTCTACAGAGAAATGATCCATACAACCCCTGACAGATAGAAATACTGTAATTTCCACTGTGATTGGTTGAAGCACTGCTGATAACCACTTCCTTTGTCAGGACAACTACACTGTCCACCATCTCATATGTGATGTACCTGTCTGTGATTCTACACTGTCTACCATCTCCTATGTGATGTACCTGTCTCTGATTCTACACTGTCTACCATCTCCTATGTGATGTACCTGTCTCTGATTCTACACTGTCTACCATCTCCTATGTGATGTACCTGTCTGTGATTCTACACTGTCTACCATCTCCCATGTGATGTACCTGTCTGTGATTCTACACTGTCTACCATCTCCTATGTGATGTACCTGTCTGTGATTCTACACTGTCTACCATCTCCTATGTGATGTACCTGTCTGTGATTCTACACTGTCTATCATCTCCTATGTGATGTACCTGTCTGTGATTCTACACTGTCTACCATCTCCTATGTGATGTACCTGTCTGTGATTCTACACTGTCTACCATCTCCTATGTGATGTACCTGTCTCTGATTCTACACTGTCTACCATCTCCTATGTGATGTACCTGTCTCTGATTCTACACTGTCTACCATCTCCTATGTGATGTACCTGTCTGTGATTCTACACTGTCTACCATCTCCCATGTGATGTACCTGTCTGTGATTCTACACTGTCTACCATCTCCTATGTGATGTACCTGTCTGTGATTCTACACTGTCTACCATCTCCTATGTGATGTACCTGTCTGTGATTCTACACTGTCTACCATCTCCTATGTGATGTACCTGTCTCTGATTCTACACTGTCTACCATCTCCTATGTGATGTACCTGTCTCTGATTCTACACTGTCTACCATCTCCTATGTGATGTACCTGTCTGTGATTCTACACTGTCTACCATCTCCCATGTGATGTACCTGTCTGTGATTCTACACTGTCTACCATCTCCTATGTGATGTACCTGTCTGTGATTCTACACTGTCTACCATCTCCTATGTGATGTACCTGTCTGTGATTCTACACTGTCTACCATCTCCTATGTGATGTACCTGTCTGTGATTCTACACTGTCTACCATCTCCTATGTGATGTACCTGTCTGTGATTCTACACTGTCTACCATCTCCTATGTGATATACCTGTCTGTGATTCTACACTGTCTACCATCTCCTATGTGATGTACCTGTCTGTGATTCTACACTGTCTACCATCTCCTATGTGATGTACCTGTCTGTGATTCTACACTGTCCACCATCTCCTATGTGATGTACCTGTCTCTGATTCTACACTGTCTACCATCTCCTATGTGATGTGCCTGTCTGTGATTCTACACTGTCTACCATCTCCTATGTGATGTACCTGTCTGTGATTCTACACTGTCTGCCATCTCATATGTGATGTACCTGTCTGTGATTCTACACTGTCTGCCATCTCCTATGTGATGTACCTGTCTCTGATGGTTGAAGTGTGCACACTGAGTAGCCTATGTTTCCAATGATCAGAAGCAGCATTGGCAGTCCCCTGTGGTCTCCCATGTAAGAATCAAACTCCCATGTAAGAAGAGAGAGTGAAGGGAGCGTTCCCTGTCAGTGGTCCCCATCGTTCTTCCTGTGTAGCACTCAGCCTTGGAGTATAGTACAGCAGAGTAATCTACCTCATTAAGGGCTAGCCTGACAACCTCTCACCTAGCAGTATTGTACAGCAGAGTAAACTACCTCATTAAGGGCTAGCCTGACAACCTCTCACCTAGCAGTATTGTACAGCAGAGTAAACTACCTCATTAAGGGCGAGCCTGACAACCTCTCACCTAGCAGTAGTGTACAGCAGAGTAATCTACCTCATTAAGGGCTAGCCTGACAACCTCTCACCTAGCAGTATTGTACAGCAGAGTAAACTACCTCATTAAGGGCTAGCCTGACAACCTCTCACCTAGCAGGAGTGTACAGCAGAGTAAACTACCTCATTAAGGGCTAGCCTGACAACCTCTCACCTAGCAGGAGTGTACAGCAGAGTAAACTACCTCATTAAGGACGAGCCTGACAACCTCTCACCTAGCAGTAGTGTACAGCAGAGTAAACTACCCCATTAAGGGCTAGCCTGACAACCTCTCACCTAGCAGTACTGTACAGCAGAGTAAACTACCTCATTAAGGGCTAGCCTGACAACCTCTCATCTAGCAGTAGTGTACAGCAGAGTAAACTACCTCATTAAGGGCTAGCCTGACAACATCTCACCTAGCAGTAGTGTACAGCAGAGTAAACTACCTCCTTAAGGGCTAGCCTGACAACCTCTCACCTAGCAGTAGTGTACAGCAGAGTAAACTACCTCATTAAGGGCTAGCCTGACAACCTCTCACCTAGCAGGAGTGTACAGCAGAGTAAACTACCTCCTTAAGGGCTAGCCTGACAACCTCTTGCCTAGCAGTAGTGTACAGCAGAGTAAACTACCTCATTAAGGGCTAGCCTGACGACCTCTCACCTAGCAGTAGTGTACAGCAGAGTAAACTACCTCATTAAGGGCTAGCCTGACAACCTCTCACCTAGCAGTAGTGTACAGCAGAGTAAACTACCTCATTAAGGGCTAGCCTGACGACCTCTCACCTAGCAGTAGTGTACAGCAGCAGGCTGACAGATTGGCTGCCACGCTGATAAAAGGAGAATACGATGCCACCGTAGCCTTGCCTGAAAACACAACGCATCACTCAGGACCCGGACCCTGGAGGGGCTGTCATCTCATCTCTCCATATCCCTCCTCCCCTCTCTCTTTCCCTCTGTCTCTCTCTCTTCTCTCCTCTCTCTCTCTCTCTCTCTCTCTCTCTCTCCTCCCCTCTCTCTCCCTTTATGTTTCTTTCTTTCTCTCTCTCCCCCCCTCTCTCTCCCATTCTGTTTCTTAATTTATATCTCTCTTCTCTCTCACTTTCTCTCCCTCTCACTCACCTAATGAATGACAGAAAGCTAGGACACTGTCAGGAGGACTTCTGAAGGAGAATGCTGGGTAGAGTTCATAATAACACCGTCAGAGGAGGAGGTACATCACAGTAGTAGACTACCAACTGTGATGAAAATATCACCTCTGTAAGTTTCCATTATTTTGAAAGGTGTTTTGTCTTCATTGGGCTCAGTGATGTGAAATGGAAGCCCAGGATGATGCCTCGGTCTCTCTCTGTGCAGGTTGGTGTTTTGAAGGGAGGTTTGTTTGGGAAGCTGTCCTGTTTTCTTGTCATGTGAAACCCTGCCACACCCCTCCTCCCATCGCTTCTCAAGCTGCCTGCCTCTCGGGCTCAGTAGATAGCACAGGCAGGCAGAGAATAAAGATATCAGGTTCTGTCACAGTCAAACTCCAGCTGAGACAAAGGGCTTGTTTAAAAGAGTCATTAGCAACATGACTTCATATAGCCTGAGTACTGAATTACACCTCTCTTCTCCCATCTATAGGTCCACTGCCAAAAAGCATACTGCTGCCTCTGTCTGCACCCACACACCTACCTACCCAACACCTGTGAGAAGGCGAGGCGATGTTATCGGGTTACACATAGAACGTGATGGATTGGGGATGGGAACACCTCGCGTGGAAAAGAGTTAAAGCGTTATCGCCTAATTGAGACAGATGCATTTTTAATGACTAGCGCTGGCTCGTAGTGAGAGAGGCATCGAAATATGCGAAGTCGGTGAAAAACGCTGATGACGAGCCAGCCAATGGCTGTAGGTTGTTCTAAGAGTTTTTTTTTTCTGCACTCATTATACTGGTTCAAGACCTGAGAGATTGTGTTGCGTTTGATTGACGCCGTCTGACATTCCATTTTCAGAGTAAAGCACTTTTAAAAGAATGGAAGATTCTGCTGATGCAATAGTCATATAGAAAATGAGAAAGCATGTCCCGTCCCAAAGAGGCAAGAACTGTAGGAATTGTAGACTGACTTCAAAGTGAATTGCATCAGACTGACACAAAGCTCCCCTGCCCAACATATAACCTAGTGCCTTTTCACAATCCTGTTTTTGCATCATTTGAATGAGAACCTCTATTAATATTCAAGCAACTTCTCAGTTATAATATTATTTGAGGCGGCGTTGTTACCACGTAATTTCAACCCCAAAAATATATGTGGGGACATTGAATCAACGTTGAAAACTGATTGAGTTTGATCAACTAAAGGCATTTTCACCAACTTTTAACCTCCCTCCAATGACATGGTGATGTGTTTTGTTCAGCTTCCACAATCTTCTTATTATCAATTTATTTCAACCAATCACCAGTCATTTGTGTCAGCGATGTACATGTTGAGTGCCCTTCTCTGTAAGCATGCTGAAAGTCTGTTCTCAATTTGTTTAGAGAGAAACAGCATTGTTTTTGGTCAAACACCATTTTTTCCAACAGTTTGCTCAGAGTTGGCAGAAAGCTGACTGGTCGGCTGTTAGAACCAGTAAAGGCCGCTTTACCATTCTTTGGTAGCGGAATGACTTTGGCTTCCCTCCAGGCCGGAGGACAAACACCTTCCTCTAGACTCAGATTAAAGATATGACAGATAGGAGTGACTATAGAGTCAGCTACCATCCTCAGAGCCTTCCATCTAAGTTGTCAATGCCAGGATGTTGGCCATTATTGATCGATAACAATATTTCTTCCAACTGTCCCACACTAACTTTACAAAATTCAAACTTAAAATGCTTTTCTTTCATCATTTGTTTTTTTATGCATGAATACCAGTGGCTACCCATCATGTTTTGAGCCCCACATTTTGCATTTAAAAAATGATTTATGTATACAGTGGGGCAAAAAAGTATTTAGTCAGCCACCAATTGTGCAAGTTCTCCCACTTAAAAAGATGAGAGAGGCCTGTAATTTTCATCATGGGTACACTTCAACAAAATGAGATAAGAAATCCAGAAAATAACATTGTAGGATTTTTAATGAATTTATTTGCAAATTATGGTGGAAAATCGTATTTATCTCAATACTTTGTTATATACCCTTTGTTGGTGTAACAGTACAACTTTAGACCGTCCCCTCACCCGTACCCGGGCGCGAACCAGGGACTCTCTGCACACATCAACAACAGTCACCCACGAAGCATCATTACCCATCGCTCCACAAAAGCCGCGGCCCTTGCAGAGCAAGGGGAACCACTAATTCAAGGTCTCAGAGCAAGTGACGTCACCGATTGAAACGCTATTTAGCGCGCACCACCGCTAACTAAGCTAGCCGTTTCACATCCGTTACATTGGCAATGACAGAGGTCAAACGTCCTCAGTTTTCACACACTGTTGCTGGTATTTTGGCCCATTCCTCCATGCAGATCTCCTCTAGAGCAGTGATGTTTTGGGGCTGTTGCTGGGTAACACAGACTTTCAACTCCCTCCAAAGATTTTCTATGGGGTTGAGATCTGGAGACTGGCTAGGCCACTCCAGGACCTTGAAATGCTTCTTACGAAGCCACTCCTTCGTTGCCTGGGTGGTGTGTTTGGGATCATTGTCATGCTGAAAGACCCAGCCACGTTTCATCTTCAATGCCCTTGCTGATGGAAGGAGGTTTTCACTCCAAATCTCACGATACATGGCCCCATTCATTCTTTCCTTTACACAGATCAGTCGTCCTGGTCCCTTTGCAGAAAAACAGCCCCAAAGCACGATATTTCCACCCCCATGCTTCACAGTAGGTATGGTGTTCTTTGGATGCAACTCAGCATTCTTTGTCCTCCAAACACGACGAGTTGAGTTTTTAACAAAAAGTTATATTTTGGTTTCATCTGACCATATGACATTCTCCCAATCTTCTTCTGGATCATCCAAATGCTCACTAGCAAACTTCAGATGGGCCTGGACATGTACTGGCTTAAGCAGGGGGACATGTCTGGCACTGCAGGATTTGAGTCCCTGGCGGCGTAATGTGTTACTGATGGTAGGCTTTGTTACTTTGGTCCCAGCTCTCTGCAGGTCATTCACTAGGTCCCCCCGTGTGGTTCTGGGATTTTTGCTCACCGTTCTTGTGATAATTTTGACCCCACGGGGTGAGATCTTGCGTGGAGCCCCAGATCGAGGGAGATTCAAACCAAGCTGCTTACCTATTGCAGATTCAGTCTTCCCAGCCTGGTGCAGGTCTACAATTTTGTTTCTGGTGTCCTTTGACAACTCTTTGGTCTTGGCTGTAGTGGAGTTTGGAGTGTGACTGTTTGAGGTTGTGGACAGGTGTCTTTTATACTGATAACAAGTTCAAACGAGTGCCATTAATACAGGTAACGAGTGGAGGACAGAGGAGCCTCTTAAAGAAGGTCTGTGAGAGCCAGAAATCTTGCTTGTTTGTAGGTGACCAAATACTTATTTTCCACCATCATTTGCAAATATTTTTTTTTCTCATTTTGTCTGTCATAGTTGAAGTGTACCTATGATGAAAATTACAGGCCTCTCTCATCTTTTTAAGTGGGAGAACTTGCACAATTGGTGGCTGACTAAATACTTTTTTGCCCCACTGTATATACACTACCGTTCAAAAGTCTGGGGTCACTTACTTGTTTTTGAAAGAAAAGCACATTTTTTGTATATCAAAATAACATCAAATTGATCAAAAATACAGTGTAGACATTGTTAATGTTGTAAATGACTATTGTAGCTGAAATATTTTATGGAATATCTGCATAGGCGTAGAGAGGCCCATTATCAGCAACCATCACTCCAATGGCACGTTGTGTTAGCTAATATCAGTTTGTCATTTTAAAAGGCTAATTGATCATTAGAAAACCCTTTTGCAATTATGTTAGCACAGCTGAAAACTGTTGTTCTGATTAAAGAAGCAATAAAACTGTCCTTCTTTAGACTAGTTGAGTGTCTGGAGCCTCAGCATTTGTGAGTTCAATGACAGGCTCAAAATGACCAGAAACAAAGAACTTTCTTCTGAAACTCGTCCGTCTATTATTTTTCTGAGAAATGAAGGCTATTCCATGTGAGAAATTGCCAAGAAACTGAAGATCTCATACAACACTGTGTACTACTCTCTTCACAGAACAGCAAACTGTCTCTAACCAGAATATAAAGAGGAGTGGGAGGCCCCGGTGCACAACTGAGCAAGAGAACAAGTACATTAGAGTGTCAAGTTTGAGAAACAGATGCCTCACAAGTCCTCAACTTGCAGCTTCATTAAATATTACCCGCAAAACACCAGTCTCAACAGTGAAGAGGCGACTCTGGGATTCTGGCCTTCTAGGCAGAGTTGCAAAGAACAAGCCATATCTCAGACTGGCCAATAAAAATAAAAGACAGTTCTGACAGTCAGTTTCTTAACAGGTGTATGCTTATCAATAATAGGAAGAAGTGCAGCGTCTGGATGCTCCTTATTAATCACATCAGACCAACAAATATGACACTTAAGAGTCACAACAAACATGTTTGTATGATCTCTTATATACTATTTTAGCCCAGCTTTTGCAACCAGCAGCGCTCATTGGACTCACCTGGACTCCTTCACGTTGTTGATTACCCCCTGTATATCTGTCTGTTCCCCGGTGGTGTTCCTGTGTCCTCATTAATTGTTGTTATGTGTTCCCGTCCAGACGCTGTTCCTGTTCTGTTTCATGTCCGTCAGCTATTAAACCTTCCCTCCCTGTACCTGCTTCTCATCTGCTGTGTCGATCCTTCCACCCCCATAAGCATTCCTGTCTCTCTATAGATGTTATATCCTTGTATTGCTACTGCTGTATCATCAAAGGAATAATCTAAGTGAGTCTCAGAAATGGCTAATATATGAATGTTATCTGATGTCAGCAAGGTATTGATATAATTAACCTTATTTCTAAAGCTACATACATGAATATGGGCTCAGCCCTTTCCTAGGTAGCTTCTCAGAGATAGACATCATATGGAAAAGAACAAACAAAGCAAGAGAAAAAAACATTAGCAGTCCATTAATCAGTTGCTGTGTGTACAGTAAGTTTGTGTGTGTGTTGCGGGGTTGAAGCTACGAACCCATAGGCTTGGCTCTCTCATCACTTCCAGGCTTTTGGGAGGGAAGGTGGACAATGAGCCTTTCATAGCGGATGTAAGCAATGTCCCCACTCGCTCTGGCAGCTTTCATGGCCGGGATGAGTTATTTTATCTTCTAGCGCACATCTTTAGGATAGTCCTCGTTGAGGAAGATGTACATTCCCCTCAAGTTCTTGACTAATGTCCTCTCTCAATGACTTACAGATTTTTGTCACCTTGCCGTTTTCCTGTTTAAACTCTTCAGGCTGACCTTGGGAGAACTTTGTTGTAATAACTGCTTGTAGAACTATTTCTGTTTGTTTAGTTGATCCTTCACCTGTGATAGAGAGACACTACTGTCTTCAATGGTACTCCCACTGGCTTTGGTCTTTGTCATTGTAGCAACGTAGGCTATGCTGTTACTCCCTAAAATTTCAGACAGGGCAAGTCGCATGGAAGATGGAAATAGCAACAAACAGTAGGGGTCTAGACAGCCACAAACCCTGTACAATCCGCGGTCCCAGCCACAAGGGCTAATCTCAAGCACTCAAGGAAACCCCGCTAACTTAATAGGCAGCTAACAGTGGCAGCTAGGCCAGCTGCTACGCCAAGCAGCTCATCATCAGACCCTCGGTCGGCAGGAGCCAACCACGTTGCGGGATCAAAATCAAAAGGTAGGTAGCTATTTATTAAACTTTTCCAATAGAACACTTTTCCAGACACTTTCCAAACCAACAAACCGAGCTCTGCGTCATTCTGCGTGCAACAGGAAGTGACGTTCAGGCTTACCATCAGACATCTGTGCCCAGTGGGATGTTGTTGCTCTTCATATCATCATTGATCCACAGTGAATACAACAACCAGAGACAGAACGGGAGAATGATCCCACAACACTTGATTTCTCTGCTATCTCTGTGGGTTAACTGGGTTCAGAAAGGGTTTATTTCTCTGCTATCTCTGTGGGTTGACTGGGTTCAGAAAGGGTTTATTTCTCTGCTATCTCTGTGGGTTGACTGGGTTCAGAAAGGGTTTATTTCTCTGCTATCTCTGTGGGTTGACTGGGTTCAGAAAGGGTTTGTTTCTCTGCTATCTCTGTGGGTTGACTGGGTTCAGAAAGGGTTTATTTCTCTGCTATCTCTGTGGGTTGACTGGGTTCAGAAAGGGTTTATTTTGAAGTGACAGGTCAGAAAACAGATCCTAGAGATGAGTATTAACTGTGTACTGCCAGGGCTCACCCAGTAATTTGGCACCTGGGGAAAACTAGCTAGATATCAAAGAGAAGATGTCTTAGCGTTGCCGGGGTTTGGTAATGAGATGCAGACAGTTCTCCCCTGTTGCCATCTATCACCGGGGAAAATCTCAAGAGACTAACTTTACTTTTAGTTTGCCTCCTATACAGACTGTGTGTGTGTGTGTGTGTGTGTGTGTGTGTGTGTGTGTGTGTGTGTGTGTGTGTGTGTGTGTGTGTGTGTGTGTGTACGAACAAATGTATTTGCGTGTGTGTGCGTGTGCGTGTGTGTTTGTGTGTGTGTGTGTGTGTGTGTGTGTAAAACGCCTCTCTATGCTTCTACTACATGACTAGTAGAGCTGGGTCAATGGGGAACACAGCTGTTAGACTGTTGCTTGTTTACACCCAGACATTATTGTGTACTACATTTGATTACAGCGATCATGGCATGATGAGTGTTGGAGTTAAAGAACATATTTTACTGAAGGAAATGGGAAATAAAGGTCAACCTCAATGTAAAATTTACCCAAACTGCAAAGTCTTCAAATAGTTATGATAATACGCCATGTTGTACTGTATAACCATGTAAATAAACACAGTGCTGTGTGGGTAATATACCATGTTGTAATGTATAACCATGTATAGAAACACAGTGCTGTGTGGGTAATATACCATGTTGTGCATGGATGTTAAATCAAGGAGGTGATTGGCCTTGCAGACTGTAAGTAATTGTATATGTCTCTGTCTCAATGTGTAGGAGTAAATGTTCCTGTGATCCATAATGCTTAATTTTAGATCTAGACAGAGTGAGAGGTAGAGTGCAAGAGAGTGCGAGGGAGAGCGAGAGAGAGAGCTTGCTTTCATAGATCAGATTCCATCTTTTCATACTGTATAGCTATAGTAAAATCATCATCACTATGTGATGTTTTGGCATCACTTAGTTCCTTCCCATAAGAGACGGAAAGAGAGCGAGAGAGAAAGATGGAGAGAATGAGAGAATAAATGAGCCAGAGAGGGAGAGAGGGGTAAAGAGAGAGGAGAGAAATGAGAGAGAGACAGAAAGCAAGAGTAAACCAATCAATATTAATCTGATCTCTTTGTAATTATTCCTGAAGAGTCATCTGAATGGAGGCTGATACAGGATGCTGAGGTGAATGTATGCAGAGGACAGTGGAAGGTCATTAGACATTATCTTTTCACACTGATGAACCAGGCCAAGCCTAGTAGTTTTTTAAAACCTTTATTTAACTAGGCAAGTCAGTTAAGAACAAATTATTATTTACAATGACGGTCTACTGGGGAACAGTGGGTTAACTGCCTTGTTCAGGGGTAGAACGACAGATTTGTACTTTGTCAGCTCAGGGATCGAATCCAGCAACCTTTCAGTTACTGGCCCAACCCTCTAACCACTAGGATACCTGCCGCCCCGAATAAAGCCAAGCTGAGTAAAGACAAGCTGAGTAAAGCCAAGCTGAGTAAAGCCAAGCTGAGTAAAGACAAGCTGAGTAAAGACAAGCTGAGTAAAGCCAAGATGAGTAAAGCCAAGCTGAGTAAAGCCAAGCTGAGTAAAGCCAAGCTGAGTAAAGACAAGCTGAGTAAAGCCAAGCTGAGTAAAGGCAAGGTAAAGCCAAGCTGAGTAAAGACAAGCTGAGTAAAGACAAGCTGAGTAAAGCCAAGCTGAGTAAAGCCAAGGTAAAGCCAAGCTGAGTAAAGACAAGCTGAGTAAAGACAAGCTGAGTAAAGACAGGGTAAAGCCAAGCTGAGTAAAGACAAGCTGAGTAAAGACAAGCTGAGTAAAGACAAGCTGAGTAAAGCCAAGGTAAAGCCAAGCTGAGTAAAGCCAAGCTGAGTAAAGACAAGGTAAAGCCAAGCTGAGTAAAGACAAGCTGAGTAAAGACAAGCTGAGTAAAGCCAAGGTAAAGCCAAGCTGAGTAAAGACAAGCTGAGTAAAGACAAGCTGAGTAAAGCCAAGCTGAGTAAAGCCAAGATGAGTAAAGCCAAGCTGAGTAAAGCCAAGCTGAGTAAAGACAAGCTGAGTAAAGCCAAGCTGAGTAAAGCCAAGCTGAGTAAAGACAAGCTGAGTGAAGCCAAGCTGAGTAAAGCCAAGCTGAGTAAAGACAAGCTGAGTGAAGCCAAGCTGAGTAAAGCCAAGATGAGTAAAGCCAAGCCGAGTGAAGCCAAGCCGAGTGAAGCCAAGCTGAGTAAAGCCAAGCTGAGTAAAGACAAGCTGAGTAAAGACAAGCTGAGTAAAGACAAGCTGAGTTAAATCATGCTGTGCTGGCCTGTTTATTCATCCATTATTGCAGCTGGAATCATTCTGGAAATTACAATGTGAAAGGAAAGTATAAAACCAGCAAATTACAGTTTGGGTGTCAATCTGCATGCAGATATTGATAGTAGTCTCTATCATTGGTTTGTGAGGATGGGTTGGAGATAGTTCTCCACATGTTGAAGCCACAACAAGCACAAATTGGTCAGACAAAAGAGGCCAATGAGCAGTAGCCCCACTCAGTACAGGCTGTGTGATCCTACAGCCTGGTTAGTCTGTGCTGGATGACATTGTGATGTGGTGGCGTAGCGCTAGCCCCACTCAGTACAGGCTGTGTGATCCTACAGCCTGGTTAGTCTGTGTTGGATGACATTGTGATGTGGTGGTTGAGCGCTAGCCCCACTCAGTACAGGCTGTGTGATCCTACAGCCTGGTTAGTCTGTGCTGGATGACATTGTGATGTGGTGGCGTAGCGCTAGCCCCACTCAGTACAGGCTGTGTGATCCTACAGCCTGGTTAGTCTGTGCTGGATGACATTGTGATGTGGTGGTTGAGCGCTAGCCCCACTCAGTACAGGCTGTGTGATCCTACAGCCTGGTTAGTGTGTGCTGGATGACATTGTGATGTGGTGGTGGAGCGCTAGCCCCACTCAGTACAGGCTGTGTGATCCTACAGCCTGGTTAGTGTGTGCTGGATGACATTGTGATGTGGTGGTGGAGCGCTAGCCCCACTCAGTACAGGCTGTGTGATCCTACAGCCTGGTTAGTGTGTGCTGGATGACATTGTGATGTGGTGGTGGAGCGCTAGCCCCACTCAGTACAGTCTGTGTGATCCTACAGCCTGGTTAGTCTGTGCTGGATGACATTGTGATGTGGTGGCGTAGCGCTAGCCCCTCATTCCTATTGTTCCTGAACATTACACAAACTAGCTCAGCCAGATCCCCCTGCCTAGTCCCCTGTCACTGGGCAGTGGTGTGAAAGCAGGTTAGTTAGCGCTGCTAATTGCTTCCCATTTGATAGTGAGCGTGGTTCTGTCAGAAAAAAACAGAACGAACTGAATAGAAATACACGTGTCATGGAACATTAAATCCACAAGCTTTCACTCTATTGGTCAAATTCCTCCCGTCGTTCGCTGTCTCAGTAGAGGAACGTCTAAAGACTACAGACTGAATGAACTAGCAAGACAAGCTACACTAGTGAGCTAAAACACAAATACCTCAATGCATTCCTTTGACCTGTAATGTTTCTACTTTCTCCCATGTTGGGAGGGATTACAGTAGGGTACGAAGGTCATCACCTCTGTGTGTGGGAACGTCCGGAGGAGGTCAAGGGGTCTGTGGCAGGGTAGTAGGGTCAGACAGCGATGCATTACACTGCCCTCTAACTCAACTGGACTCTGTAGGACAATAGTCGGGTGTGTCAGACCCTGACCTTAGAGAGCCTTTTTATTTCTCCATTTGGTTAGGTCAGGGTGTGATATGGGTGGGCAGTCTAGTTTGTCTATTTCTTTGTTGGCCGGATATGGTTCCCAATCAGAGGCAGCTGTCTACCGTTGTCTCTGATTGGGGATCATACTTAGGCAGCCCTTTTTCCCACCTTCAGTTGTGGGATCTTGTCTTTGTGTAGTTGCTGTCTAGCGCTACAGAGCGTTCCCCAGAGTTTGTTTGTATTTTTTATTTTTTGGGGGTGTCATTTTAAATAAAAGTAAAATGTACGCCTACCACGCTGCACCTTTGTCTTCCTCCAGCGACAGATGTAACAGGGTGTGTCTTACTGATACACAAGATAGAGAGAGATAGAGTTTGCTTTCATAGATCCTATATCTTATCATATAGCTATAGTGAAATCATCTTTATCACTATGTGACATTTTGGCATCACTTAGTCCCTTCCCATAATTCCCTTGAGCAGGAAGCAGAAATCCAGAAATGCAGATGGTGTGTATAAGGGGATTATCCTATAACCTTTGACACCTGGGTGACCCTGAACACATGGCTGTTAGCTGACCCTTCTTGGGTGAAATGTCTTTAGAGAGGAGAGGGAATCTGTTTCAGGGAGTACCAACATCTGGTGGGTTCTTACTCAGCATATTGTCCTCTGAATGAGGAGTGGTCAAGGAGTGCTTGCTGAATGACTGGTATTAATTAGGGATCCCCATTAGTTCTGCCAAGGCGGCAGCTACTCTTCCTCGGGTCCAAACGCATAAAGACACTTACATTACATATAAAACAAAATATAAAACAATACATCACATAACATTATTACACCACTATATATCTACAATCCAAAATGTACAACACCACTATATATCTACAATACAAAATGTATAATACAGCAATATTACAATGTACGTGTGTGTAGAGTGCGTGTGTCTGTACCTTTGTGTGTGTCTCTTCACAGTCCCCGTTGTTCCATAAGGTTCATTTTTACCTGTTTCTGAAATTTGATTCTACTGCTTGCATCAGTTCCCTGATGTGGAATATAGTTCCATGTAGTCATGGTTCTATGTAGTACTGTGGCCCTCCCATAGTCTGTCCCATACTTGGTGCATCCTTCTTGACTAGAGAAGCTCTCAACACTTGTTAAAGCTAGTTAAGAGGGAGGAACAGGTTATTATGTAAGTGTTGTCTCACACTAGTTAGTTAAGAGGGAGGAACAGGTTATTATGTAAGTGTTGTCTCACACTAGCTAGTTAAGAGGGAGGAACAGGTTATTATGTAAGTTTTGTCTCACACTAGTTAGTTAAGAGGGAGGAACAGGTTATTATGTAAGTGTTGTCTCACACTATCTTGTTGATTTCCAAATGTTCTGTCATCGTCTGAGACATATTATTTAGCACTACAAAACATACTTTATGGTTGCAATTTAGTTATCGGCTTCATTTTGTTGATTAAGCTCGTTAGATTTGATTTGGCTGATAGTTAATCAATCTGGTTTCGTTACTTATTGGTGTAAATCATGTCTGTTTCTTAGCCTCTGATCCTTTGGATCCCCTAAAGACTGATACAAATAAACATAAACTTTTTTTTATTCACTTTTATTTAACCATGTTGGCCAGTTGAGAAGAAGTTGTCATTTACATCTGCGACCTGGCCAAGATAAAGCAAAGTGGTGCGACTCAAACAACAGTTACACATGGAATAAACAAACGTACAGTCAATAACACAATAGACATTTGTGTGCAAATGAAGTAAGATTAGGGAGGTAAGGCAATTGAGAGGTAAGGTAATTTAGACTGGTTTAGACTGGTTTAGACTAAATACCGGTTTAGATTAATGATTGGTTTAGACTAGTTTAAACTAAAGACTGGTTTAGACTGGTTTAGATTAAAGACGGGTTTAGACTAAAGACTGGTTTAGACTGGTTTAGATTAGACTAAAGACTGGTGTGGACTGGTTTAGATTAAAGACTGGTTTGGACTAAAGACTGGTTTGGACTAAAGACTGGCTTAGACTAAAGACTGGTTTAGACTAAAGACTGGTTTGGACTAAAGACTGTTTTAGACTAAAGACTGGTTTAGACTGGTTTAGATTAAAGACTGGTTTAGACTAAAGACTGGTTTAGATTAAAGGCTGGTTTGGACTAAAGACTGTTTTAGACTAAAGACTGGTTTAGACTGGTTTAGATTAAAGACTGGTTTAGACTAAAGACTGGTAAAGATTGGTTTGGATTAAAGACTGGTTTGGACTAAAGACTGGTTTAGACTAAAGACTGGTTTAGACTAAAGACTGGTTTGGACTAAAGACTGTTTTAGACTAAAGACTGGTTTAGACTGGTTTAGATTAAAGACTGGTTTAAACTGGTTTAGACTAAAGACTGGTTTAGACTAAAGACTGGTTTAGACTAAAGACTGTTTTAGACTAAAGACTGGTTTAGACTGGTTTAGATTAAAGACTGGTTTAGACTAAAGACTGGTTTAGATTAAAGGCTGGTTTAGACTAAAGACTGGTTTGGATTAAAGACTGGTTTGGACTAAAGACTGGTTTAGACTAAAGACTGGTTTAGACTAAAGACTGTTGTAGTCTAAAGACTGGTTTAGACTAAAGACTGTTGTAGTCTAAAGACTGGTTTAGACTAAAGACTGGTTTAAAGAGTTAACATGGGTCAGTCAGGATGGATTACTCAGTTCACAGCTCTCAGGGTTTTTTAGGGTTGGGGTCTCCTTGATTGATTAAATAAATAGACAAATTATGTTGTAGCTATAAGAGTCTGGCCTCAGTGTCTAATACAAATTAATTTAGATAAATATTTATTTGTTGAGGTTTGGGCGGCACTTTATTCGTCTGATGTGTAGGACCAAGGACATGCGTTTGATTGGTCTATAGAAAGGCACATTCATATTCCATTTTATTTGTATTTTTTTATACAAGGAGCATTTTGGGTGAGCCACCAATCACAGTGTGCAGTGCTTTGTTTGTGAAGGACTTTGAGGTCACTGTGGTCTGCTGCTTCATTAAACATAATAATTCCCTCTATAATGACATTCTTTGTGGAGATTCATTTGTCTTCTCCAAATATAGAACATTGTGTTCAGGTTAATTGTTTACACCCCTCTTTGGGTACTATATAACACCCCTCTTTGGGGACTATATAACATTCTCTTTGGGGACTATATAACATCCCTCTTTGGGTACTATATAACACCCCTCTTTGGGGACTATATAACACCCCTCTTTGGGGACTATATAACATCCTCTTTGGGGACTATATAACATCCCTCTTTGGGGACTATATAACACCCCTCTTTGGGGACCATATAACATCCTCTTTGGGGACTATATAACATCCTCTTTGGGTACTATATAACACCCCTCTTTGGGGACTATATAACATCCTGAGAGAGAGAGAGTGTGTGCGCACAATTGTACTATGTCCATCAACATTGATATCAATTAGATAAACTGGTAAGACAGACTGGCCTTCATAGCATAGTATTGATTTGATTAGGGAATCTACTAACAAGAACGTTGACCACATCCAAGCAATGCATGGATATGTGTGTGTGTGTGCGTGTGTGTGTGTGTGTGTGCATGTGTGTGTTGTTGTCAGTGTGGGGCGGAATCCAATTTCAGCTAATTTGAGTCAGTAATTTACATTTATTTTGCCACTACAATTCAACTCTACATAATTTATCTGGCCCATTAAAAAGATAAATGGACATTGTTTGTATGCATCCCAAATTGCACCCTATTCCCGACATGGTGCAGTACGTTCGACCAGGGCCCATAGGGAACAGGTTGCAATTTGGGATTCAGCATTTGTATCCAACTAAAACTAGCCACTTTGGTAAGAAAAGCTTTTTACAACTTCTGGGAAAATGTATAGATTCATAAATGTATTGTGCATCGTTAACACAGAGATAACGCATGGAAGTGATCTGTCATTTAATTGATGTAAAGGCAGTGCAGTTTATTGGCTTTTTCATTCAACACAGGACATACAAGCGGCGGTATGGTACTGAGCTGGTCTGATGACCACAGGTGGATTCAGGTTCTATAGTCTGTGAATGGGATGAAACATTTATTCATGAGGCTGGATAGTTGTGGATGGCTTCCCTGTTACACAGTAATGGGAACAATACCATCTACTCTATACCATCTACTGCATCTTGCCTATGCCGTTCGGCCATCGCTAATTCCTATTTTTTTATGTACATATTCTTATTCATTCCTTTACACTTGTGTGTATAAGGTAGTTGTGAAATTGTTAGGTTAGACTACTTGTTAGATATTACTGCATGGTCGGAACTAGAAGCACAAGCATTTCGCTACACTCGCATTAACATCTGCTAACCATGTGTATCGGACCAATAAAATTAGATTTGATTTAATGAGGGTGCGGTATTGTCCTCTGTTACACAGTAATGAGGGTATGGTATTGTTCTCTGTTATACAGTAATGAGGGTATGGTATTGTTCTCTGTTACACAGTAATGAGGGTATGGTATTGTTCTCTGTTACACAGTAATGAGGGTATGGTATTGTTCTCTGGGTTACACAGTAATGAGGGTACGGTATTGTTCTCTGTTACACAGTAATGAGGGTATGATATTGTTCTCTGTTACACAGTAATGAGGGTATGGTATTGTTCCCTGTTACACAGTAATGAGGGTACGGTATTGTTCTCTGTTACACAGTAATGAGGGTATGGTATTGTTCTCTGTTACACAGTAATGAGGGTGTGGTATTGTTCTCTGGGTTACACAGTAATGAGGGTTTGGTATTGTTCTCTGTTACACAGTAATAAGGGTACGGTATTGTTCTCTGTTACACAGTAATAAGGGTATGGTATTGTTCTCTGTTACACAGTAATGAGGGTACGGTATTGTTCTCTGTTACACAGTAATAAGGGTATGGTATTGTTCCCAGGGTTACACAGTAATAAGGGTACGGTATTGTTCTCTGTTACACAGTAATAAGGGTATGGTATTGTTCTCTGTTACACAGTAATGAGGGTACGGTATTGTTCCCTGTTACACAGTAATGAGGGTATGGTATTGTTCTCTGTTATACAGTAATGAGGGTACGGTATTGTTCTCTGTTACACAGTAATAAGGGTATGGTATTGTTCCCAGGGTTACACAGTAATAAGGGTACGGTATTGTTCTCTGTTACACAGTAATAAGGGTATGGTATTGTTCTCTGTTACACAGTAATGAGGGTACGGTATTGTTCCCTGTTACACAGTAATGAGGGTATGGTATTGTTCTCTGTTACACAGTAATGAGGGTACGGTATTGTTCTCTGTTACACAGTAATAAGGGTATGGTATTGTTCTCTGTTACACAGTAATGAGGGTACGGTATTGTTCTCTGTTACACAGTAATAAGGGTATGGTATTGTTCTCTGTTACACAGTAATGAGGGTACGGTATTGTTCTCTGTTACACAGTAATAAGGGTATGGTATTGTTCTCTGTTACACAGTAATGAGGGTATGGTATTGTTCCCTGGGTTACACAGTAATGAGGGTATGGTATTGTTCTCTGTTACACAGTAATGAGGGTACGGTATTGTTCTCTGTTACACAGTAATATGGGTATGGTATTGTTCTCTGTTACACAGTAATGAGGGTACGGTATTGTTCTCTGTTACACAGTAATGAGGGTATGGTATTGTTCCCTGGGTTACACAGTAATGAGGGTATGGTATTGTTCTCTGTTACACAGTAATGAGGGTACGGTATTGTTCTCTGTTACACAGTAATAAGCGTACGGTATTGTTCCCAGGGTTACACAGTAATGAGGGTATGGTATTGTTCTCTGTTACACAGTAATGAGGGTACGGTATTGTTCTCTGTTACACAGTAATATGGGTATGGTATTGTTCTCTGTTACACAGTAATATGGGTATGGTATTGTTCTCTGTTACACAGTAAGAAGGGTACGGTATTGTTCTCTGTTACACAGTAATGAGGGTATGGTATTGTTCCCTGTTACACAGTAATATGGGTATGGTATTGTTCTCTGTTACACAGTAATAAGGGTACGGTATTGTTCCCTGTTACACAGTAATGAGGGTACGGTATTGTTCCCTGTTACACAGTAATGAGGGTACGGTATTGTTCTCTGTTACACAGTAATATGGGTATGGTATTGTTCTCTGTTACACAGTAATAAGGGTACGGTATTGTTCTCTGTTACACAGTAATGAGGGTACGGTATTGTTCTCTGTTACACAGTAATATGGGTATGATATTGTTCTCTGTTACACAGTAATGAGGGTACGGTATTGTTCCCTGTTACACAGTAATGAGGGTACGGTATTGTCCTCTGTTACACAGTAATGAGGGTATGGTATTGTCCTCTGTTACACAGTAATGAGGGTATGGTATTGTTCCCAGGGTTACACAGTAATGAGGGTACGGTATTGTTCTCTGTTACACAGTAATGAGGGTATGGTATTGTCCTCTGTTACACAGTAATGAGGGTATGGTATTGTTCTCTGTTACACAGTAATGAGGGTGCGGTATTGTTCTCTGTTACACAGTAATGAGGGTATGGTATTGTTCTCTGTTACACAGTAATGAGGGTACGGTATTGTTCTCTGTTACACAGTAATGAGGGTACGGTATTGTTCTCTGTTACACAGTAATGAGGGTACGGTATTGTTCTCTGTTACACAGTAATGAGGGTACGGTATTGTTCTCTGTTACACAGTAATGAGGGTATGGTATTGTTCTCTGTTACACAGTAATGAGGGTATGGTATTGTTCTCTGTTACACAGTAATGAGGGTACGGTATTGTTCTCTGTTACACAGTAATGAGGGTACGGTATTGTTCTCTGTTACACAGTAATGAGGGTACGGTATTGTTCTCTGTTACACAGTAATGAGGGTATGGTATTGTTCTCTGTTACACAGTAATGAGGGTACGGTATTGTTCTCTGTTACACAGTAATGAGGGTACGGTATTGTTCTCTGTTACACAGTAATGAGGGTATGGTATTGTTCTCTGTTACACAGTAATGAGGGTATGGTATTGTTCTCTGTTACACAGTAATGAGGGTATGGTATTGTTCTCTGTTACACAGTAATGAGGGTACGGTATTGTTCTCTGTTACACAGTAATGAGGGTACGGTATTGTTCTCTGTTACACAGTAATGAGGGTACGGTATTGTTCTCTGTTACACAGTAATGAGGGTATGGTATTGTTCTCTGTTACACAGTAATGAGGGTACGGTATTGTTCTCTGTTACACAGTAATGAGGGTACGGTATTGTTCTCTGTTACACAGTAATGAGGGTATGGTATTGTTCTCTGTTACACAGTAATGAGGGTATGGTATTGTTCTCTGTTACACAGTAATATGGGTATGGTATTGTTCTCTGTTAAACAGTAATGAGGGTATGGTATTGTTCTCTGTTACACAGTAATGAGGGTATGGTATTGTTCTCTGTTAAACAGTAATGAGGGTACGGTATTGTTCCCTGGGTTACAAAAAGATCAGAATCCATGTCCGGTACCTTCTAGAGATACACAATGATGTCACCGGGTTTTGTTTGGTACCTTCTAGAGATACACATGATGATGTCACGGGGTATTGTTTGGTACCTTTTAGAGATACACATGATGATGTCACGGGGTATTGTTTGGTACCTTCTAGAGAGCACATGATGTCACAGGGTATTGTTTGGTACCTTGTAGGGTACATGTGTGGATAATGAGTATGATGGTTCATTTGTGTACCCTCTATATTGAATATATATTCACTCTCTAAGAAAGGGGTACAATGTGAAGGTGTGTTTCTGTTTCCCAGGATACAAACCAACCCTTAATATCCACTGTAAGGTACAATGTGAAGGTGTGTTTCTGTTTCTTAGGATAAAAACCAACCCTTAATATCCACTGTAAGGTACAATGAGGAATTACCTCCTAAAAGGATGTAAGGGCTTTGTCACTGAGGTGGTACCCTAAAATGGAAAATGTATACAATCATTATATTCAACATATTTCCCAGCATGCTCTACTGCAGGTAGATTAAAAAAAATATTTGCAAATATCTGTGTTTTGCATGTACATTGATTCATTGATCAATCTTTTGCCACACAAAAATAGTGTGTGAGCTGGCAACTTTGTCTGTTATGCCATATGATACAGTCAATCCCCAACACACACACACACACACACACACACACACACACACACACACACACACACACACACACACACACACACACACACATTGAAAAGGTACTGCTGAAGGGGGCAGTGTGAGTAGAGTTAGGGTTGGTGGAGTGGAGAGGTGGGGGTGTTTGACGTAGAGCCAGGAACTCCCCTTCTGCACTGTTTAATTGATGGATGTGCTCGGTACAAGACACTGATGGACTCACTCTCGGCCCTTTCCCCATCGACCACCTTCAGCCTCACTGGTGTGAAATAGTCAATTACTGCTGGGTCTATTGGCCGTAACAGGCCAATGAGCAAATGGCTGCTATGGGACTCTGATGGGACTCTGTGACAATGAGGTGATGGGACAGGACCTGTGTGACCTTTGCTTGCTCGCTCACCGGTGAACTAAAGTCCTTAAGGTTCATTTTTTGCGGCAAAGAAAATACTCACAAAGGAATTCCACTGAGAGGATGTGTTGTGTTGTAATTGAATGGATCACAGTGTGTAGGGCTTAGTGAATGACAGTGAGTTGTGTGTGTGCGTGTGTGTGTGTGTGTGTGTGTGTGTGTGTGTGTGTGTGTGTGTGTGTGTGTGTGTGTGTGTGATGACAGGACATGTGTTGGTTCATTATGGATCTTTACCACCAACATCCTCGGCTAGTTGGATCACAGAGGAGGGGACGGATTGATATGGTCTGATCACTGTAATCAGAGGAGAGGGGTTGATATGGTCTGATCACTGTAATCAGAGGAGAGGGGTTGATATGGTCTGATCACTGTAATCAGAAGAGAGGGGTTGATATGGTCTGATCACTGTAATCAGAGGAGAGGGGTTGATATGGTCTGATCACTGTAATCAGAGGAGAGGGGTTGATATGGTCTGATCACTGTAATCAGAGGAGAGTGGTTGATATGGTCTGATCACTGTAATCAGAGGAGAGGGGTTGATATGGTCTGATCACTGTAATCAGAGGAGAGGGGTTGATATGGTCTGATCACTGTAATCAGAAGAGAGGGGTTGATATGGTCTGATCACTGTAATCAGAGGAGAGGGGTTGATATGGTCTGATCACTGTAATCAGAGGAGAGGGGTTGATATGGTCTGATCAATGTATTCAGAAGAGAGGGGTTGATATGGTCTGATCACTGTAATCAGAGGAGAGGGGTTGATATGGTCTGATCACTGTAATCAGAGGAGAGGGGTTGATATGGTCTGATCACTGTAATCAGAGGAGAGTGGTTGATATGGTCTGATCACTGTAATCAGAAGAGAGGGGTTGATATGGTCTGATCACTGTAATCAGAGGAGAGGGGTTGATATGGCCTGATCACTGTAATCAGAGAAGAGGGATTGGTTGGAGAGCAGACCTGGGATGAAATACTATTTGAAATCATTTCAGAAACTTTAGCTGGGTTTGATTGAGAACCATTTGAATAGTGGCAGCAGTACAAACATCGGCCATGTAGCAATCTAGGCAGACCAAGGAATGGAATGATTTCAAATAGTATTTGAATCCAGGTCTGCTGGAGAGACAGGAATCTACTTCTCTCAGGGCCACAGCAGTGTTCTTATAGTAGTCCTCTGCTGATCTCCATTGACTCCCACTTTATGAGCCACGGCATGATGCTGTTCAGAGACACAGGGTCAACCATCAGGCCACCATGGGCTAGAAATCCACCAATTAGAACCTGTCTAGGACATAATAGAAAAAAGTCTCATTCCAAAGATCTCTACAAATCATAGGTTGTCTTTTTTATAATGAGAGTTGTCAATGAATTCCATTGCTGAGCCGCTAAAAAGCTGCTCCCTGACTCTAAACGTGCTAGAGATGGAATACATTGTTTTGGTTGACTGGGGACCTCGACCAGTATGACTGATAGCATGTGTTTCATGTCTGTAAGGATCCCTTACTGGTATAGTGAAACCCTCATATTCTAGGGCTGATAGTACAGCTGTTGTAGGACACCACCACCAGGATATTGTCATACATTGGAAGCAGGGGACCATGACAGAGGGAGATAAACATGGTGTATACTTCACATGCTGTCCGGACCTGCTATCATTTGTCTCACTGTGTCTCTGGCAGACAGACAGTACAGCTGTTTTCAGATGGGGGAGTTTTCCATACAGTATGTGCTAGCTAAGCTCCTATCTACTGTAAATTGATAGACTCGTTGTACTTATATGATAGACTCAATGTACTACATTTCTAAACCACATGTCTTCGATACATTCATGTTTTCATAAAGATTCAGCATGAATAAGAAATCTACCAAACATGGAGCGTTTTGTTCATGGTCTATAGAAACGGATGTATGGTTATACACATGGGCTCACAGCCGGCGGTCAAAGCCGTTTCCTTAGCCACAGAGCCCTCCCCACGACACTTGTCGTGAAGGTAGAATGCACTCACTCTGTGCAATAATTTATCTAAACGTGAGAGTACTTACAGCTAATAGAGAAACATGGGGTAAAATGTGCTAGGTTAAATAACTGGTGAAATGGATAATTTTTCCATACCTTGCTGTGATTGTATATGAGTGCACAGCTGGTGTCCACGGTTCAGATAAAGCAATTAGCTTCCGTGTGGAATATAACATTCTTAGAATATGGTAATAGCATGCTTGGTAAAGACACCAAGGCTCACTTGCATTCATGCCTGGCCCATTAAAATCTTACTTATAAAGAATGCCTGGCCCATTAAAATCGTATTTATAAAGAATGCCTGGCCCATTAAAATCTTACTTATAAAGAATGCCCGGCCCATTAAAATCTTACTTATGAAGATTGCCCGGCCCATTAAAATCTTACTTATAAAGAATGCCTGGCCCATTAAAATCTTACTTATGAAGATTGCCCGGCCCATTAAAATCTTACTTATAAAGAATGCCCGGCCCATTAAAATCTTACTTATAAAGAATGCCTGGCCCATTAAAATCTTACTTATGAAGATTGCCCGGCCCATTAAAATCTTACTTATAAAGAATGCCCGGCCCATTAAAATCTTACTTATAAAGAATGCCTGGCCCATTAAAATCTTACTTATAAAGAATGCCCGGCCCATTAAAATCTTACTTATGAAGATTGCCCGGCCCATTAAAATCTTACTTATAAAGAATGCCTGGCCCATTAAAATCTTACTTATAAAGAATGCGCGGCCCATTAAAATCTTACTTATAAAGAATGCCTGGCCCATTAAAATCTTACTTATAAAGAATGCCCGGCCCATTAAAATCTTACTTATAAAGAATGCCCGGCCCATTAAAATCTTACTTATAAAGAATGCCCGGCCCATTAAAATCTTACTTATATAGAATGCCCGGCCCATTAAAATCTTACTTATAAAGAATGCCCGGCCCATTAAAATCTTACTTATGAAGATTGCCCGGCCCATTAAAATCTTACTTATAAAGAATGCCTGGCCCATTAAAATCTTACTTATGAAGATTGCCCGGCCCATTAAAATCTTACTTATAAAGAATGCCCGGCCCATTAAAATCTTACTTATGAAGAATGCCTGGCCCATTAAAATCTTACTTATAAAGAATGCCTGGCCCATTAAATTCTTACTTATAAAGAATGCCCGGCCCATTAAAATCTTACTTATAAATAATGCCTGGCCCATTAAAATCTTACTTATAAAGAATGCCTGGCCCATTAAAATCTTACTTATAAAGAATGGCCGGCCCATTAAAATCTTACTTATGAAGATTGCCCGGCCCATTAAAATCTTACTTATGAAGATTGCGCGGCCCATTAAAATCTTACTTATAAAGAATGCCTGGCCCATTAAAATCTTACTTATAAAGAATGCGCGGCCCATTAAAATCTTACTTATAAAGAATGCCTGGCCCATTAAAATCTTACTTATAAAGAATGCCTGGCCCATTAAAATCTTACTTATAAAGAATGCCTGGCCCATTAAAATCTTACTTATAAAGAATGGCCGGCCCATTAAAATCTTACTTATGAAGAATGCCCGGCCCATTAAAATCTTACTTATAAAGATTGCCCGGCCCATTAAAATCTTACTTATAAAGAATGCCCGGCCCATTAAAATCTTACTTATAAAGAATGCCTGGCCCATTAAAATCTTACTTATGAAGAATGCCCGGCCCATTAAAATCTTACTTATAAAGATTGCCCGGCCCATTAAAATCTTACTTATAAAGAATGCCCGGCCCATTAAAATCTTACTTATGAAGAATGCCCGGCCCATTAAAATCTTACTTATAAAGAATGCCCGGCCCATTAAAATCTTACTTATGAAGAATGCCCGGCCCATTAAAATCTTACTTATGAAGAATGCCTGGCCCATTAAAATCTTACTTATAAAGATTGCCCGGCCCATTAAAATCTTACTTATAAAGAATGCCCGGCCCATTAAAATCTTACTTATGAAGAGTGCCCGGCCCATTAAAATCTTACTTATAAAGATTGCCCGGCCCATTAAAATCTTACTTATAAAGAATGCCCGGCCCATTCAAATCGTTCTCAAATAGGATGTGAATACCCAGTGTTGTTGATGGTAGATGAAGCAGCTAAAGTGGGAACACCTGTCAGTATTCAGAGATCAGCAAAGATGTGACATCATTATTTACATAAGAGGTTAGAGCATTTGTATGTTCCGGAAGCGTCACACATTCCATGTCTGACACTTATGTTCTTCCTTTTGCGCTCTCTCTCTCCCTCTCCCTCTCTGTCGCTGTCTCTGTCACTCTCTTTTTCTCCCTCCATCCCTCACTCTCTATTTAATGAGAACAATGGCTGTCATTACAGCCGTGGTTGGGTTAGAGCGAGGTAGTGGTAGAGGGATGGAGTGATGGTTGATGGCTTTACACGGACGGGTATTTGGAGCAATGGAAAGATGGAGGAGAGCGAGGAGAGATGGAAGAGTGGGACTGATGATCAGGACAGAGACCTGCTCGGAGGTCTGGAGTGGTCTGTTAACTGGTCATAATGGGCTGTCATTAAGGGACTGCCAGTAGTAGAAAAGACTGAAGCCGTGTTAGGCTTGCTGTAGTCGGAAGTCCAAAACCTTTAAAGGCACGTTTTTGATGCTTCAACATGTTGTAATAGTTTTGGATGAGCTTCATTGCAGGTTTATGTTAAATGGAGAAATGGATGACTTTTACTGCCAAGAGGGTCTAGGTTTATATTATCCCTTCTAGTATCTAGTATTAGAGAAGAACAGAGATGTTCTAATGGCATTCTGTATATGGGATAATTGCCTTGAGGCCTAATATCAGATAATTGACTTATTTATGAACAGGATATCTGCAGAACTATGAGTATCGTTTGCCATTGAGAACCCCCTCCTAATACATAGTACTATGATGCTGGATAACTGCATCAGCTGCCAGACCGTCTCCCATTGAGATGTGAGTGAGTGCCCACCGCTATTCGTTTGATAAACTTCTCCCTGCTTTGGCTCTAAGCCAGTAGGCTCAGTACTCCTACAACCTCCAGTGACCCCCAGCTCCAGCCCCCCGCGCCCCGCGCCCTAGCCAACCTCCAACCACCAGCCCAGAGACAGACACTAAATCATGGGTAGAGTGGGCAGGGTGAGCCTGGGGGAGCCCAGCATCAGACCCTGCGATGAAGCACTAAGCAACAGGTATTAACCTTTCTCCTGGCTGCTGTCTGTTGGCTCATGGCTTTAGCCAAAGCCCAGGGCTTTACTGTCTCAGGACGCCTCCAGGGTTACATCTGGAGGCTGATGTTGATGTGAGTTTAGGAGTGAGGAATAGAGATTGTTGGGGGCAAAAAGTTTGTAGTTTTTCTCTTTTCAGTGAAGAGAAATCTGTTTTCTTGTACTTCTCAATGGCTGTAGAGGGCTGTGATACGATCGTTGTTGGATGAAGGAGCTGAAATGTGTCTCTGGCTCCCTTTCAGCAAGGTGCTGTTCTGAGGAGAGCTGTAGTCTGTCCGTGGTTCTCTAACCATGTCTGATTTGTGACCACTGCCCCTTTCCTCTGGGTCTCCTCCAGGTTAATCTCCAGTGTGCACTGGGCTAGAACACATCCCCCGAGAGTACACTCCCATGAGTATCTATCTATTGCCCTGCTGTCCAATAACCTTGTCCCGCCTGGAGGCTTCACGGTATGCTCTCATTGGCTGAGAGGTGAACTCTGACCATTAGCTAACCCCTAACTGACCCTGTCACACGCTGGGTGCTCGGGAACATGTTTAGGTTATTCAGTTTTCAAGTTTTTTTCCCTCTGACCGGGGGACCCCCACAGGGACATACTTTGACCCCAAAATGGCCTCAAGGAGTACACTGATGGATAGCCTGGTGGGGTCACCACCAATGCCAACATCAGAGGAATGACTCTCTTTGTATCTCAGAGGTTGTGTTGGACCAGGGAGGGGGGCAACAATGAAGAAGCTATGACCTGTTGGCTCCTTTTCAGAGTCACTTCATCACTTGCATTGTAGTGTTAGTTGGAGTTGATTCAACATGTTCTCTTCGGACAAATCAGTTTGGGAATAAGCTGACCGCAAAGGTGGAAAAGGTGGTCGAAGTCAATGCAGCAATAGCCAAGACCAAATTGCGCTGATCTTTCCAAGGGTTCTTGTTTAGCACAACAAGCTTCCTGCCAGTCACCTGTCTTTCCTTTTCTACTCTTTGTAAAAGTGCTTGAAACCAACCGTTGTCCTTTCTTTCCCTTCCAACCCTGATTGTGACACTAGATCTGAAGATACTGAAACACGTCCTGTGTCATGTTGGCAGTTGGTTGAGTGGGTGAAGAAGCACCTATTTAAATAAACACATTTCTGTCTTTCTGTGTAACCGGCAGAACAGTGAGTTATGCTGCTACACATGGCTGCTCTGTGAGTAGCTGTAACACCACTGTTGCCACTGCAGCCATTCCAGAGATGAATCTAGTGCAGAGGAGGTCTCTGTCATCAGTTTCTGGTTTCCACGGCAACGGCGATGAGTCCTCCAGAGAAGGGGAGAGAGTGAGAGTGCGATGGTAGCACCCAAACACTCTATCATCTAGTGTAGAGTATGGGGTTCTCTTTTTAACTAGAAAACCAATATTTAGGCTTCCCCAGATAGATGGTTGGTGAGAGTCAGGACTTAGTGGGCTTTTAAAAACACATCACACCATGGTAGCCACCAGCCGGCTTCCACCCGGTTACACAACCCTGCACCTTATAGGGCTGCTGCCATATATACATATCAATCAATCAATCAAATGTATTTATAAAGCCCTTCTTACATTAGCTGATGTCACAAAGTGCTATACAGAAACCCAGCCTAAAATCCCAAACAGCAAGCAATGCAGATGTAGAAGCACGGTGGCTAGGAAAAACTCCCTAGAGAGGCAGGAACACAGGAAGAAACCTAGAGGACTCTGAGGGGTGGCCAGTCCTCTTCTGGCTGTGCCGGGTGGAGATTATAACAGTACATGGCCAATATGTTCAAACGTTCATAGATGACCAGCAGGGTCAAATAATAATAATCACAGTGGTTGTAGAGGGTGCAACAGTTTAGCATCTCAGGAGTAAATGTCAGTTGGCTTTTCATAGCTGATCATTCAGCGTTAGAGAGAGCAGGTGCGGTAGAGAGAGAGAGAGAGACAGAGTTGAAAACAGCAGGTCCGGGACAAGGTAGCACGTCCGGTGAACAGGTAAGGGTTCCATAGCCGCAGGCAGAACAGTTGAAACTGGAGCAACAGCACGACCAGGTGGACTGGGGACAGCAAGGAGTCATCAGGCCAGGTAGTCCTGCGGCATGGTCCTAGGACTCAGGTCCTCCGAGAGAGAGAAAGAGAAAGAGAAAGAATTAGAGGGAGTCTACTTAAATTCACACAGGACACCGGATAAGACATGAGAAATACTCCAGATATAACAGACTGACCCTAGCCCCCCGACACATAAACTATTGCAGCATAATTATTGGAGGCTGAGACAGGAGGGGTCGGGAGACACTATGGCCCCGTCCGACTATACATAGACTTGGAATCACTGGCCACTTTAATAATGGAACACTAGTCACTTTAATCATGTTTAAATAATGTTTACATATGGCTTTACTCATCATGTACAGTATATACTGTATTCTATTCTACTGTATTTTAGTCTATGCCACTCCGACATTGCTCATCCTGATATTTATATATTTCTTAATTGCATTCTTTTACTTTTAGATTTGTATGTATTGTTGTGAATTATTTTAGATACTACTGCACTGTTAGATACTACTGCACTGTTAGATACTACTGCACTGTTAGATACTACTGCACTGTTAGATACTACTGCACTGTTAGATACTGCTGCACTGTTAGATACTGCTGCACTATTGGAGCTAGGAACACAAGCATTTTGCTACACCCACAATAACATCTGCTAAATATGTGTATGTGACCAATACATTTTGACTTGATTGATATTTGCGTCCCATCAGGTTGACGACCTGGCTAACTGCCAGTGCAAGCAGCGTTTATGGTTTATGGTATATAGGACTGTTGTTGTGTCTCTGTTGACATCAGCCTGTACAGATAAAACCTATAGGCTGAACTCACCTTATTTTACAGTCAGTCTGGCTGTAAAGCAGCATATTAAACCATGGCTGGTTTTGGGCCATAAACTCAACAGACCAGGATGGTTAAATATAAAACATTAAATCATCATTTGAGGAGTTCCATAGAGAGCAGTAAACAGTAAACCAGGTGATTTGTGTGTGACTATAAACTGTTTTCCAAACCATATCCTGTGGGAGGACAAATAAAACAGAATTTCTTAAAGGGAAAGTCCACCACTTTTCAAACTCATTTTCATTATCTCCAGCCCAATACTAGTGTGATGTGTGACAGCGATGCATTTCTACATTTTGTAGAAAAAAATGTATAAAGTTATAAAGTTAAAACATTAAAACATCGTCAAAAGTGAAAACATTTTAAAAACAGTGATTTTCAAACACTCTGAGATTCGCGGTGATGTGGGGAACAAGAAAATACCCTCCTTTGGCTAGAAACTCATTGCAGGTTTTGAAAATCACCATTTTTATTACGTTTAATCTTACGTTGTGATGTCACAGAGAATCATCATACATCATCATGAGTAGCCTAGCTGTAGCTAGCTAGCTCAACCAATACATCATCATGAATAGCCTAGCTGTAGCTAGCTAGGTTAACCAATACATCATCATGAGTAGCCTAGCTGTATCTAGCTAGGTTAACCAATACATCATCATGAGTAGCCTAGCTGTAGCTAGCTAGGTTAACCAATACATCATCATGAGTAGCCTAGCTGTAGCTAGCTAGGTTAACCAATACATCATCATGAGTAGCCTAGCTGTAGCTAGCTAGGTTAACCAATACATCATCATGAGTAGCCTAGCTGTAGCTAGCTAGGTTAACCATTAGTGGCCAAGTCTTTGAGTGCATGCATCCTCCAAAGATGGAGAGGGACAGTTCATGGCTTGATCAGAGGAAGGTGGTCAGGGAGATTATTGATGAAGAGTCTGGTGACGATCTTGCAGAGGGCTACTCTGGGAATCAGCCTGAGCCCATCTGGACAAGAGGAATACCTATGTAAGAATGCTGTTTATTGACTACAGCTCAGCGTTTAACACCATAGTACCCCCCCAACTGGGTCCTCTACCTTTTTACGGGCTGCCCCCAGGTGGTGAAGGTAGGAAACAACATCTCCCCCCGCTGATCCTCAACACTGGGGCCCCATAAGGCTGCATTCTCAGCCCTCTCCTGTACTCCCTGTTCACCCATGACTGTGGCCATGCCACATGCCATGCCACATGCCATGCCACAACTCAATCATCAAGTTTGCAGACGACACTACAGTGGTAGGCTTGATTACCAACAACGACGAGACAGCCTACAGGGAGGAGATGAGGGCCCTCTGAGTGTGGTGTCAGGAAAATAACCTCTCACTCAATGTCAACAAAACAAAGGGGATGATCGTGGACTTCAGGAAACAGCAGAGGGAGAGCAGAGGTCAGTACAGGTGCATCAAAGCAGGGACCAAGAGACTGAAAAACAGCTTCTATCTCAAGGCCATCAGACTGTTAAACAGCCATCACTAACTTAGAGTGGCTGCTGCCAACATACAGACTCAAATCTCTAGCCACTTCAATAAATGGATTTAATAAAGGTATCACTAGTCACTTTAAATAACGCCACTTTAATAATGTTTACATATCATTACATTTACATTTCAACCACTCCACAAATTTCTTGTTAACAAACTATAGTTTTGGCAAGTCGGTTAGGACATCTACTTCGTGCATGACACAAGTAATTTTTCCAGCAATTGTTTACAGACAGATTATTTCACTTATAATTCACTGTATCACAATTCCAGTGGGTCAGAAGTTTACATACACTAAGTTGACTGTGCTTTTAAGCAGTTTGGAAAATTCCAGAAAATGTTGTCATGGCTTTAGAAGTTCTGACATCATTTAAGTCAATTGGAGTTGTACCTGTGGATGTATTTCAAGGCCTACCTTCAAACTTTGTGCCTCATTACTTGACATCATGGGAAAATCAAAAGAAATCAGCCAAGACCTCAGAAAAAAATTGCAGACCTCCACAAGTCTGGTTCATCCTTGGGAGCAATTTCCAAATGGTTGAAGGTACCATGTTCATCTGTACAAACAATAGTACGCAAGTATAAACACCATGGGACCACGCAGTCGTCATACCGCTCAGGAAGGAGATGCGTTCTGTCTCCTAGAGATGAACGTACTTTGTTGAGAAAAGTGCAAATCAATCCCAGAACAACAGCAAAGGGCCTCGTGAAGATGCTGGAGGAAACAGGTACAAAAGTATCTATGTCCACATTAAAAACGAGTCCTATATCGACATAACCTGAAAGGCCGTACAGCAAGGAAGAAGCCACTACTTCAAAACCGGCATAAAAAAGCAAGACTTTTGTTTGCAACTGCACATGGGGACAAAGATTGTACTTTTTTGGAGAAATGTCCTCTGGTCTGATGAAAGAAAAATAGAACTGTTTGACCATAATGACCATCGTTATGTTTGGAGGGGGAGGCTTGCAAACCGAAGAACACCATCCCAACCGTGAGGCACGGGGGTGGCAGCATTATGTTGTGTGGGTGCTTTGCTGCAGGAGGGACTGGTGCACTTCACAAAATAGATGGCATCATGAGGCAGGGAAATTATGTGGATATATTGAAGCAACATCTCAAGACATAGTCAGGAAGTTAAAGGTTGGTCGCAAATGGGTCTTCCAAATGGACAATGACCCCAAGCATACTTCCAAAGTTGTAGCAAAATGCATAAGAACAACAAAGTCAAGGTATTGGAGTGGCCATCACAAACCCTGACCTCAATCCTACAGACAATTTGTGGGCAGAACTGAAAAAGCGTGGGCTAGCAAGGAGGCCTACAAACCTGACTCAGTTACACCAGCTCTGTCAGGAGGAATGGGACAAAATTCACCCAACTTATTGTGGGAAGCTTGTGGAAAGCTACCCGAAACAATTGAACAATAAACAATTTAAAGGCAATGCTACCATACTAATTCTGACACACTGGGAATGTGATGAAATAAATAAAAGCTGAAATAAATCATTCTCTACTATTATTCTGACATTTCACAATCTTAAAATAAAGTGGTGATCCTAACTGACCTAAGGCAGGGAATTTTTACTGTGATTAAATGTCAGGAATTGTGAAAAACTGAGTTTAAATGTATTTGGCTAAGCTGTATGTAAGCTTCAACTGTATATATTGTTTTCTATACCGTCTACTGCTTCTTGCCTATGCCGCATGGCCACCTGTCATCCATATATTTATTCCGTATGTACATTTTCTCATTCATCCCTTTACATTTGTGTATATAAGGTAGTCATTGTGAATTTGTTAGATTACTTGTTAGATCATACTGCACTGTCGGAACTAGAAGCACAAGCATTTCACTACACTCACATTAACATCTGCTAACCATGTGTATGTGACCAATAACATTTGATTTGATTTGAATCGTGTAGCCACGGGACTTCTCCTCCTTCACAATGTGTGGCACCCACTTGGGTGATGCCTCAGCAGCTCTGGGCACCAGAAAGCTCACCACACACAGTTAATGGTAGTACCAAGTCGTCCTCACTACGAGCCCTCTGCCTCAGCACTGCATTCCACTACTGCATCTCCCATTCCTCTCAAGCTGCAGGTGACTCCTCAAATGATGTGTCCAGAAGATCAGGAACCAGCAACCAGGTGAAACAAAAAGCTGGAACAGTGTCTCGATGCATCATGTAAACAAAAACATTAGCCAGCTAGCTATCTAGCTAAAAACAGACATGCTAGTCAATCTGAAAATCTGTGGATCAAAACCATCATATGCAATAAGAGCTCAACGTTATCAAAAACAAAACAGGTGATTAAAAAGCAATTAAAAACACTTAAAAACGACTCAATGTGTACATATTTACACTTACAGGAGCTCTCTGCTTAGGCTGCTACTATGGCACCATGGCAACTAGCACCTTCTTTTATTTTTAACCACAGATCATAGAAACACGTCGTTGTCACATGGACACCGGTATGGTGCTGGAGATAATGAACATGAGGATGACAAGGGGTGGAGTTGCTCTTGAAGGTCTTTAAAATAACTTTCCTGCTACCTCTTCAAAACCTTCTGGTCTTTCTTTGCTCGCTCACCGGTGAACCAAAGTCCTTAAGGTTCATTTTTTGCGGCAAAGAAAATACTCACAAAGGAATTCCACTGAGAGGATGTGTTGTGTTGTAATTGAATGGATCACCGTGTGTAGGGCTTAGTGAATGACAGTGAGTTTGTGTGTGTGTGTGTGTGTGTGTGTGTGTGTGTGTGTGTGTGTGTGTGTGTGTATAGAGTTCTGTAAGTGAGCAGATACCTTCCATTTCATTAGCATAGTAAAGAGTAGGGTCACCCGACCCCTCTTGCCCCCTGGCTCCAGGGTTAAAGGTCAAGCTACATCCAATGTCACAACCTTACGTTCGTTCTCAGAACAGTTCAGATTGTTTAACGCATTTACAAGGTCAATCTATACAAAGTGCCCTATTGGTTGACACTGAACAGAGCAGCCAAGATTTGCAGCCACATTAGTAGATACAGAAGCTATATTTTACAGTGGGGACTTTTTAAATGCAATGGATCTTTTTATTTTTACTTAATGATTTTACCACAAGTAAAACAAGCATTTACTTAACATTTAAGAAATGTTCAACAATACAATATTTACAAATACACAAATACACTGTACAAAAAATCTTATTTCAGCTAAATATTATTAAGCACAAAAAAACATGTGGGAAAAAGCTACCTAAATATGGTTCCCAATTAGAGACAACGATAGTCAGCTGTCCCTGAATGAGAACCACACCCGGCCAAAACAAAGAAATACAAAACATGGAAAAAAGAACTTGGAATGCCCACCCAAATCACACCCTGACCAAACCAAAATAGAGACAATACAAGCTCTCTAAGATCAGGGCGTGACAGACCAGTTACATGTTACAGTTACCAGTTACAATACTTGCATATTTAACAACCATGATTACATGCATGTTTACTTAGGCAGTAATTAGTATTCAATGTGTCCTCACCTGGGGTTTGAACTCACAACCTCCTAGTTCACAAGAAAAAAATATTTTATTTATTATAGTGATTTATAGTGATTAACAAACATTTACTAAATAAGTAATCAAATCAATGATGAGAGAATAGTCAAATGAACTGATAATTGATACAGACATGGTGGTGTAGCAGGATGATAGAAATCACATGAACCAAGAGGTTCATATAAATATCTAGGTGTCTGGCTAGACTGTAAACTTTCCTTCCAGACTCACATTAAGCATCTCTAATCGAAAGTTAAATCTACAATCGGCTTCTTATATCGCAACAAAGCCACCTTCACTCATGCTGCCGAACATACCCTTTTAAAACCGACTATCCTACCGATCCTCGACTTCGGCGATGTAATTTACAAAATAGCCTCCAACACTCTACTCAGCAAATTGGATGTGAACCATACCCGGCAATACCCGAACCATACCCGGCCTATCACAGTGCCATCCGTTTTGTCACCAAAGCCCCATATACTACTCACCACTGCGACCTGTACGCTCTCATTGGCTGGTCCTCACTACATATTTGTCGCCAAACCCCTGGCTCCAGGTCATCTATAAGTCTTTGCTAGGTTAAGCTCCGCCTTATCTCAGCTCACTGGTCACCATAACAGCACGCGCACCAGCAGGTATATTTCCCTGGTCATCCCCAAAGCCAACACCTCTTTGGCCACCTTTCCTTCCAGAATAATTTTGCACGCCCAATTTTTCAGTTTTTGATTTGTTAAAAAAGTTTGAAATATCCAATAAATGTCGTTCCACTTCATGATTGTGTCCCACTTGTTGTTGATTCTTCACAAAAAAATACAGTTTTATATCTTTATGTTTGAAGCCTGAAATGTGGCAAAAGGTCGCAAAGTTCAAGGGGGCCGAATACTTTCGCAAGGCACTGTATAAGCGACTCATATAACGTTTCAGCTATTGCTTTATCATATCAGGTGAGGAAATTAAATGACAATCCTCACCTGAGGGATATCAGCTTGTTTCTAAGCCAATATAATCCCTTTATTAACACTGGTGAGAAATGAAAAAGAGAGAAGAGAGAGAAAAAAGAGCCGGATCTCTCTGTGGTACACTGGGGAGGAGATAGCTGCTGGGTTTCTGTTGACTCCCTGTTGGAGACAGCTGCTGTGTTTCTGTTGACTCCGTGTTGGAGATAGCTGAGGTGGAGGTTTCTGTTCTCTCCCTGTTGGAGATAGCTGAGGTGGAGGTTTCTGTTCTCTCCCTGTTGGAGATAGCTGAGGTGGAGGATTTTGTTCTCTCCCTGTTGAAGATAGCTGAGGTGGAGGTTTCTGTTCTCTCCCTGTTGAAGAGAGCTGAGGTGGAGGTTTTTGTTCTCTCCCTGTTGAAGATAGCTGAGGTGGAGGTTTCTGTTCTCTCCCTGTTGAAGAGAGCTGAGGTGGAGGTTTCTGTCTCTCCCTGTTGAAGAGAGCTGAGGTGGAGGTTTTTGTTCTCTCCCTGTTGAAGAGAGCTGAGGTGGAGGTTTTTGTTCTCTCCCTGTTGAAGATAGCTGAAGTGGAGGTTTCTGTTCTCTCCCTGTTGAAGAGAGCTGAGGTGGAGGTTTCTGTCTCTCCCTGTTGAAGAGAGCTGAGGTGGAGGTTTTTGTTCTCTCCCTGTTGAAGAGAGCTGAGGTGGAGGTTTTTGTTCTCTACCTGTTGAAGAGAGCTGAGGTGGAGGTTTTTGTTCTCTCCCTGTTGAAGATAGCTGAGGTCGAGGTTTCTGTTCTCTCCCTGTTGAAGAGAGCTGAGGTGGAGGTTTCTGTTCTCTCCCTGTTGAAGATAGCTGAGGTGGAGGTTTCTGTTGACTCCCTGTTGGAGATAGCTGAGGTGGAGGTTTCTGTTCTCTCCCTGTTGGAGATAGCTGAGGGGGAAGTTTATGTTCTCTCCCTGTTGAAGATAGCTGAGGTGGAGGTTTCTGTTCTCTCCCTGTTGGAGATAGCTGAGGTGGACGTTTCTGATATCTCCCTGTTGGAGATAGCTGAGGTGGAGGTTTCTGTTCTCTCCCTGTTGGAGATAGCTGAGGTGGAGGTTTCTGTTCTCTCCCTGTTGGAGATAGCTGAGGTGGAGGTTTATGTTCTCTCCCTGTTGGAGATAGCTGAGGTGGACGTTTCTGATATCTCCCTGTTGGAGATAGCTGAGGTGGAGGTTTCTGTTCTCTCCCTGTTGGAGATAGCTGAGGTGGAGGTTTCTGTTCTCTCCCTGTTGGAGATAGCTGAGGTGGAGGTTTATGTTCTCTCCCTGTTGGAGATAGCTGAGGTGGAGGTTTTTGTTCTCTACCTGTTGAAGAGAGCTGAGGTGGAGGTTTTTGTTCTCTCCCTGTTGAAGATAGCTGAGGTCGAGGTTTCTGTTCTCTCCCTGTTGAAGAGAGCTGAGGTGGAGGTTTCTGTTCTCTCCCTGTTGAAGATAGCTGAGGTGGAGGTTTCTGTTGACTCCCTGTTGGAGATAGCTGAGGTGGAGGTTTCTGTTCTCTCCCTGTTGGAGATAGCTGAGGGGGAAGTTTATGTTCTCTCCCTGTTGAAGATAGCTGAGGTGGAGGTTTCTGTTCTCTCCCTGTTGGAGATAGCTGAGGTGGACGTTTCTGATATCTCCCTGTTGGAGATAGCTGAGGTGGAGGTTTCTGTTCTCTCCCTGTTGGAGATAGCTGAGGTGGAGGTTTCTGTTCTCTCCCTGTTGGAGATAGCTGAGGTGGAGGTTTATGTTCTCTCCCTGTTGGAGATAGCTGAGGTGGAGGTTTCTGATATCTCCCTGTTGGAGATAGCTAGGTTTGAGGTTTTGGTTAATCCCCAGGCTCAAGGAGAGGTGATGAACAGAACATATGGAATTTGGAAAAGAGGGAAAGAATATAATGAACCGTAAACACCTACACACACATGCACACACACACAATGAGAAAATGATTAATTATTCTGGTTCACTATATTGTGTAGATGACAGAGATGCAGTACACTGGAGGCATAGCAGTTCCACCTGGCTAGGTGTGAGCGTATTCTGTAAATCTTGTTATACAATCCCTCAATTCAATTTCAGCAAAAATATCCGCTCATTGTTTTATGGGCTTCATGTAAACTCAAACTAACACACACTGATTGTATTTGTGTTTCTCATAATCACGTTACCTTCACCCGATGCTCAGACTCGGCTGGAAAGCAGACTACACACTATTATCTCTCTGCCTCTCTCTCTCTCTGCCTCTCTCTCTCTCTCCCCCCCCCTCTCTCTCTCTCTCTCTGTGCCTCTCTCTCTCTGTGCCTCTCTCTCTCTCTGCCTCTCTCTCTCTCTCTCTCTCTCTGCCTCTCTCTCTCTCTCTCTCTCTCTCGCTCTGCCTCTCTCTGTGCCTCTCTCTCTCTCTCTGTGCCTCTCTCTCTCTGTGCCTCTCTCTCTCTGTGCCTCTCTCTCTCTCTCTGTGCCTCTCTCTCTCTGTGCCTCTCTCTCTCTCTGCCTCTCTCTCTCTCTCTCTCTCTCTCTGTGCCTCTCTCTCTCTCTCTGTGCCTCTCTCTCTCTCTCTCTCTCTCTCTCTCTCTCTCTCTCTGTGCCTCTCTCTCTCTCTCTGTGCCTCTCTCTCTTTCTCTATCTCATGGCCTGTATCTCTGAATATACAGTATGTCTTGATCATTCATCTATTTGATTTCTATTGATTGAACCAAAGTTAGCTGCATTGCTCATGTCCAGCTCGTGTCCATCGGTGCTCCTATATAGTAACCACTGTACCTGTTGTGAAATGGATTCAGAGTGATATTGAATAGGTCATATAGCCTTTGTTAAGATGTGTCCCCGTAATACAGGATGGTCTTTGTGGGAACTGTAAAGTTTTTATGGGTCATTGGGGGACTAGTAGACAGCAGTGCCCTCATAACCCACTGTGCTCTGACCTACTGACGAGACTATGGGGATCCACTGTGTTCTGACCTACTGACGGGACCATGGGGATCCACTGTGTGCGTGTGTGTGAAACCATAGGGGTTGCCCCTTCTGCCCTATGTTCAGATGGGTCCAATAGATCTGTTTTTGCTTGGTCTAGTGGAGCCCAGCTCTGTTCTACATTGACTGGGTTGTAGACAGCCTCTGCCTAGCCAGTTGGACACAGACACAGGCTAGAATCAATGCTGCCCGCGTGTCTCCCATGGCGTCTGCTCTCCCTCCTCTGGTCTGTCTTCTGCCTGGTCTCCCCCGCTAGTAGCAGGGATGGGGAGTTGTAAAGTTAACTCAGTCACCTTTTATTTGTATTTTTTTTAATTTATTTTTTTAGAATTTTACCCCTTTTTTCTCCCCAATTTCGTAGTATCCAATTGTTGTAGTAGCTACTATCTTGTCTCATCGCTACAACTCCCGTACGGGCTCGGGAGAGACGAAGGTTGAAAGTAATGCGTCCTCCGATACACAACCAACCAAGCCGCTGCTTCTTTAACACAGCGCACGTCCAACCCGGAAGCCAGCCGCACCAATGCGCCGGAGGAAACACCGTGCACCTGGCCACCTTGGTTAGCGCACACTGCGCCCAGCCCGCCACAGGAGTCGCTGGTGCGCGATGAGACAAGGACACCCCTACCGACCAAGCCCTCCCTAACCCGGGCGACGCTAGGCCAATTGTGCGTCGCCCCACGGACCTCCCGGTCGCGGCCGGTTACGACAGAGCCTGGGCGCGAACCCAGGGTTCGCCACTGCGCCACCCGGGAGGCCAACTCAGTCACCTTTTAGATGTTAACTCTTAGTCAACATTAGCTCTCTGTCGGTCAGACATGAGCAGATGTTGAGACTATTTTAGAGCACAGAACACGTATCTCATCCCTATCGTGACAGATAGGGCTATTGTCAGAGTAAGTGATGGAGCTTAGGTATCCCAGGCTTATATCAGGAGTAAAACAGACACCCTTATGGCAGACAGGAAATACTTATTCATTAACATCCGAGCTAATGAGGAGTTAAAGAGGGTAGAGGATGCTACAACAACCTCCAGCTGGAGCCAAGCAGCGAGACCTCACGCGGCTTCTCTGAGTCTGGCGCCGGGCTCTGAGGGGTGTGACAAATCCGGCCTCTCCGGCACAACTCGCTCCCCCTCTAGCACCGGCTTCCACAGTGTGTGGGGGGCCAGATTAGGACACATTAATCCACCACAGGAGGCCTTTCAACCCAGCCGACACACTGATAGAGATCAATTAAGGCCGCGCTGCTTAAATAACTAAGAACAGATGTGGGGAGATAAACCTGAATTGGCTGTGGCTGTGCTTAACCAAGGCTGTGGCTGTGCTTAACCAAGGCTGTGGCTGTGCTTAACCAAAGGCTGTGGCTGTTCTTAACCAAGGCTGTGGCTGTTCTTAACCAAGGCTGTGGCTGTGCTTAACCAAGGCTGTGGCTGTGCTTAACCAAGGCTGTGGCTGTTCTTAACCAAGGCTGTGGCTGTGCTTAACCAAGGCTGTGGCTGTTCTTAACCAAGGCTGTGGCTGTGCTTAACCAAGGCCGGAGTAAGTGAAGCAGAAAAAAAGTGAAAAGTGTAAACCAGGGATAAACAGGAAGAAAGGGACAGAAGGTGTTAGTGAGGCTAACAGAGATCACACAGGGCTGGGTTGAAGTACAGACACTAGTGAAAACACAAAGCAATGACAAACAGGAAGAAACTGAAGGAGAGGAGGACAGAAGGAGAGGTGCTGCTCTGTGTCCATCCGTAAGGTTAAGGCTGGACGTGAAAGACAAAGGTAAAAGAAGGAAGTCAGGGAGAGACAGAAGGAGACAGAAGGAGACAGAAGGAGACAGAAGGAGACAGAAGGAGACAGAAGGAGCAGGAACGGAGCTGGAAGGAGACAGAATGAAGAGAGATCCATTCATCTCTTACTCCGTATCCATCTATCCATCCATAAGGTGGAGGTTCCAGTATCTCTTACTCCGTATCCATCTATCCATCCATAAGGTGGAGGTTCCAGTATCTCTTACTCCGTATCCATCTATCCATCCATAAGGTGGAGGTTCCAGTATCTCTTACTCCGTATCCATCTATCCATCCATAAGGTGGAGGTTCCAGTATCTCTTACTCCGTATCCATCTATCCATCCATAAGGTGGAGGTTCCAGTATCTCTTACTCCGTATCCATCTATCCATCCATAAGGTGGAGGTTCCAGTATCTCTTACTCCGTATCCATCTATCCATCCATAAGGTGGAGGTTCCAGTATCTCTTACTCCGTATCCATCTATCCATCCATAAGGTGGAGGTTCCAGTATCTCTTACTCCGTATCCATCTATCCATCCATAAGGTGGAGGTTCCAGTATCTCTTACTCCGTATCCATCTATCCATCCATAAGGTGGAGGTTCCAGTATCTCTTACTCCGTATCCATCTATCCATCCATAAGGTGGAGGTTCCAGTATCTCTTACTCCGTATCCATCTATCCATCCATAAGGTGGAGGTTCCAGTATCTCTTACTCCGTATCCATCTATCCATCCATAAGGTGGAGGTTCCAGTATCTCTTACTCCGTATCCATCTATCCATCCATAAGGTGGAGGGTCCAGTGTCTCTTACTCCGTATCCATCTATCCATCCATAAGGTGGAGGTTCCAGTATCTCTTACTCTGTATCCATCTATCCATCCATAAGGTGGAGGTTCCAGTATCTCTTACTCCGTATCCATCAATCCATCCATAAGGTGGAGGTTCCAGTATCTCTTACTCCGTATCCATCTATAAGGTGAAGGTTCCAGTATCTCTTACTCCGTATCCATCCATAAGGTGGAGGTTCCAGTATCTCTTACTCCGTATCCATCTATCCATCCATAAGGTGAAGGTTCCAGTATCTCTTACTCCGTATCCATCTATCCATCCATAAGGTGGAGGTTCCAGTATCTCTTACTCCGTATCCATCTATCCATCCATAAGGTGGAGGTTCCAGTATCTCTTACTCCGTATCCATCTATCCATCCATAAGGTGGAGGTTCCAGTATCTCTTACTCCGTATCCATCAATCCATCCATAAGGTGGAGGTTCCAGTATCTCTTACTCCGTATCCATCTATCCATCCATAAGGTGGAGGTTCCAGTATCTCTTACTCCGTATCCATCCATAAGGTGGAGGTTCCAGTATCTCTTACTCCGTATCCATCTATCCATCCATAAGGTGGAGGTTCCAGTATCTCTTACTCCGTATCCATCCATAAGGTGGAGGTTCCAGTATCTCTTACTCCGTATCCATCCATAAGGTGGAGGTTCCAGTATCTCTTACTCCGTATCCATCTATCCATCCATAAGGTGGTTCCAGTATCTCTTACTCCGTATCCATCTATCCATCCATAAGGTGGAGGTTCCAGTATCTCTTACTCCGTATCCATCTATCCATCCATAAGGTGGAGGTTCCAGTATCTCTTACTCCGTATCCATCTATCCATCCATAAGGTGGAGGTTCCAGTATCTCTTACTCCGTATCCATCTATCCATCCATAAGGTGGAGGTTCCAGTATCTCTTACTCCGTATCCATCTACAGGCTCCTGAGTGGCGCAGCGGTCTAAGGTTCTACATCTCAGTGCAAGTGGTTCGAATCCAGGCAAGTGGTTCGAATCCAGGCTGTATCACATCCGACCGTGATTGGGAGTCTCATAGGGCGGCACACAATTGGCCCAGCAACGTCTGAGTTTGGCCGGAGTAGGCCGTTATTGTAAATAAAAATGTGTTCTTAACTGATTTGCCTAGTTAAATAAATAAAACATATAAGGGTCTAATATCGCTTAGTCCCAATCCATCTGAACATACCTCAGGTAGAGGCTCTAATGAATCCATCTGAACATACCTCAGGTAGAGGCTCTAATGTGTCCATGTGTCTCTAAATTTAATCTGCTAGGTTAAGTTCCTCTACGAGGTCTACTAGAGGCTTCTATAGGATTTTATAATCCACCTGCATAATGGACCGATAGCTGCTATAGGACCTGTTATACACCTGCATAATGGACCGATAGCTAATATAGGACATGTTAGACACCTGCATAATGGACCAATAGCTGATATAGGACCTGTTATACACCTGCATAATGGACCGATAGCTGATATAGGACATGTTAGACACCTGCATAATGGACCGATAGCTGATATAGGACCTGTTATACACCTGCATAATGGACCGATAGCTGATATAGGACCTGTTATACACCTGCATAATGGACCGATAGCTGATATAGGACCTGTTATACACCTGCATAATGGACCGATAGCTGATATAGGACCTGTTATACACCTGCATAATGGACCGATAGCTGATATAGGACCTGTTATATACCTGTTAGATACCTGTATAATGGACCAACAGCTGGCCTGGATATCTGCTATAGGACTTTATAATCCTGTTAGATACCTGCATAATGGACCAACAGCTGGCCTGGTGTTACCTTCCTCTGCACAGCACTGACAGTGCTCACACACACGCAAACATACATATGCACATACACGGACACACTCAAGCGCATACACTCGCGCATGCACACACACACAATCCATATTAGACAATGGGAGCGAGGTCAGTGTCAACGTTACAGAACTGAAAAAGCTGCAACAGCAGAACATGAACAGCTCACAGAGAGCAACTGGACACCTGCTAGACTCACAGGAGTGGAGAAGGGAGGGATATATGGAGGGACGGAGGGAGGGAGGGGGAGAGAGAGAGGGAGAGAGAGGGAGAGAGAGAGGGGGAGGGAGAGAGGGAGGGGGAGAGAGAGAGGGAGGGGGAGAGAGAGAGGGAGGGAGGGAGAGAGAGAGAGAGCGAGAGAGAGAGAGAGAGAGAGAGAGAGAGAGAGAGAGAGAGAGAGAGAGAGAGAGAGAGAGAATGATCCAACTACAGAAAGAGAATGATCCAACTACAGAAAGAGAATGATCCAACTACAGAAAGAGAATGATCCAACTACAGAAAGAGCAGGTCAAGCAGACAGTGAGAGGTGTAAAGAGAGGCAGCAACCCCCTGCTGTGGTACAGATTGGTAACCATCAGAGGAACTTACCCCTGCCTATGTAATGGCTGTCCTGGCACAGATGCTGCTGAATGTTGAAGAGGACTACTTGTGCCATTTCCCCAGCAGCAGCAGCAGCAGGGTCCAGGAGCAGCAGGGTCCAGAAGCAGCAGCAGGGTCCAGGAGCAGCAGCAGGGTCCAGGAGCAGCAGCAGGGTCCAGGAGCAGCAGCAGGGTCCAGGAGCAGCAGGGTCCAGGAGCAGCAGGGTCCAGGAGCAGCAGGGTTCAGGAGCAGCAGGGTTCAGCAGCAGCAGGGTTCAGGAGCAGCAGGGTCCAGAAGCAGCAGCAGGGTCCAGCAGCAGCAGGGTTCAGGAGCAGCAGGGTCCAGGAGCAGCAGCAGGGTCCAGGAGCAGCGGGGTTCAGGAGCAGCGGGGTTCAGGAGCAGCGGGGTTCAGGAGCAGCGGGGTCCAGGAGCAGCTGGGTCCAGGAGTAGCAGGGTCCAGGAGCAGCAGGGTCAAGGAGGTCCAACAGCAGCAGGGGATTGCCCTCTAATCAGTTTTATTAGAGCAGTAGTACTGGGTTAACACATCAGGGACAGGACAGGGGCCAGCTGTGTGTGTGTGTGTGTGTGTGTGTGTGTGTGTGTGTGTGTGTGTGTGTGTGTGTGTGTGTGTGTGTGTGTGTGTGTGTGTGTGTGTGTGTGTGTGTGTGTGTGTGTGTGTGTGTGTGTGTGTGTGTGTGTGTGTGTGTGGCACCACCTCGGGCCACGACGCAGACAGTCTTGGGACACACACTACACACACACATCATCTGTAACACTCACACATGGTCTGGGTGAAACGTGAGACTCAGCTGCACGGCAGATGAGCTCCTGTCTCTCTGACCGTGGCGGTTTGGTTAAACTGGTCCAGAGTCAGTTTACAGAGTCTAGTGTCAGACTATGTAGAAATGAAGGGCCAACCTTACTCAATACTGTAAATGATGATTTAATCATTCTTGCCTCAAATAATATGACCAGAATGTAACGTTGGGCTTCCTCGTGTTAGTGTCTGGTAGTAAACAGTTAGTTGTTATGATCGTTAAGCTTCAAACACCACGTGTCAGATCTGTGGTCAGTGTGACACCTATTAGGTTGACTTCTGGACCTGTGATGAGGCTGGTCTGGCTCTTTCAGCCTCAGGCTGTAGACTAAAGCCACTCTACTGCCCGTGGCGGGGCAGCTGTGTTGCGTTCCAGAATGTCGTCAGCCAGCTAGTCACCACCGGAGGTTTGCATTGTGTGTGTGTGTGTGTGTGTGTGTGTGTGTGTGTGTGTGTGTGTGTGTGTGTGTGTGTGCGTGCGTGCGTGCGTGCGTGCGTGCGTGCGTGCGTGCGTGGGAGTGTGTGTGTGTGTGTGTGTGTGTGCCTCGCTCCACCGCTCAAAAGGTTTAACCGAGTGTGGAGGCAGATAAACTAACGCTCCCCTCTTCCATAACAGCTTCCGTAATGAATGAGCTTAACTCACACGCTGCAGTCCGCTCATTACGGGGCAGAACAGACAAAATGTCCACAGTTGAATGGATCTCATTTGAGTCTTCTGTCTCCTGTGGTTCCATTCTCCTTGTATTTTGTTCCATACATCACTCTGCTCATCATGTGATAATTACATCAGTAAAAAGTCACCCTGACATTTTTTTTACCTCGTTCAACCGCTTTGTTTTCTACTGCGGAGGATTGAGAGACAGACAGATAGAGGGCCATTGTGACGCTTTGACAATGTGGCCTTACAATGCAATTATACAACAATGAATTGCCAGGCTACAACGTAATTACAGAAGAAAGGATTGTTACATCATTACCAGAATAAGAAAATGGAGAGGTGGTATGATGACTGTCATTACTCCGCCCCCTGACTTACCTCTGCACTAGAAATAGACCCTAATCATGTTTTACTCACATTAATCATTCAATACCGTTCAATTATGTATCATTCAAGGCCATTGAGAGGTGTGTGTGTGTGTGTGTGTGTGTGTGTGTGTGTGTGTGTGTGTGTGTGTGTGTGTGTGTGTGTGTGTGTGTGTGTGTGTGTGTGTGTGTGTGTGTGAGAGAGAGAGAGAGAGAGAGAGAGAGAGAGAGAATGAGACGGTAGCCTCCAGCCATTCTAATGTCATTGGCTTTGGGACGCCCAGCTGTCTATATCGTCGTACATGCCCTGGAGACCATAACCATGGATACTGTTACCGTAGGTATGACAACCATGGCGGCTGAATGAGGGGTGTGTGAAAGGTGCGTTGTTCACACACCACTCACAGCCAATCATAAGCATAATCATAACGATCGCACCGCAGCACGAAGCAGCACGAAGCAGCACGAAGCAGCACGAAGCACCACGAAGCAGCATCCTCTTCTGAAGGGCAGACGGTGACGTGAAGCCATTGTGTTGTTCTGAACCGCTGTGACAGTCTAACTCATGTCATTGTGTTGTTCTGAACCACTGTGACAGTCCAACTCATGTCATTGTGTTGTTCTGTTCTGAACCGCTGTGACAGTCCAACTCATGTCATTGTGTTGTTCTGAACCGCTGTGACAGTCCAACTCATGTCATTGTGTTGTTCTGAACCGCTGTGACAGTCCAACTCATGAATGACATTCTGGTGGTCGTGTGAAAAACGTTCTCAGATCTTCACACACGTCTCATTCATAAAGGCTGGGCTGTGAGTCATCAAGGTGTTTCAGTAACGCACATGACAGAGAGATGAGTCTTTTCTGCTGAGGCCAAGTGTGATATACTGTAGTGTTCAGCTTCAAGGCAACATTGATAGAAAGAGAGAGAGACTTTACCAACTTTTGATTGGTAACTTATTTAAGGTGAGGTGGTACTTGATATTCTTCAGAGCAGTGTGCAGCTTGCTTCAGGCCGGATGCGTGATCATTGTTCATGATTAGTTGCACTCTCTCCATCTCTCACACCGGTATGTCTGTAGTCAAGGTTACCGGAGGCTTTGAACCATTGAGCCTCTGTTTTGCCAACCTACAATTCCACCACACACCTCAGACTTGTGATGTTCTGAAATTTAAGACAACTACGTTTTTCCTCTCCAGTGTCATTTCTCGCCAACAAAGTGACCCATTTATGTGAACCGCATTATGTAGGACATTATGGTAATTCTAATGTGTCAGCTTTCCTTTGAAGTCACACACATGTCCCCTGCAGTTTGGTCATTTCTGGTTAACCTTCAACCTGTAACCTCTAGCTCCAAACACAAATACCTTTCTGTCACACCTGAGCAGACTGTGTCCAACTCACCTGTTCCTGCTTTAACCTGTACCTATTCTAACCTATATCTACTCTAATCTATCTCTAACCTGTATCTACTCTAACCTGTATCTAACCTGTACCTACTCTAATCTGTATCTACTCTAACCTGTATCTAACCTGTACCTACTCTAATCTGTATCTACTCTAATCTGTATCTAACCTGTACCTACTCTAACCTGTATCTACTCTAATCTGTATCTAACCTGTACCTACTCTAACCTGTATCTACTCTAACCTGTACCTACTCTAACCTGTATCTACTCTAATCTGTCTCTAATCTGTACCTACTCTAACCTGTGCCTACGCTAATCTGTCTCTAACCTGTACCTACTCTAACCTGTATCTACTCTAATCTGTCTCTAATCTGTCTCTAACCTGTACCTACTCTAATCTGTATCTACTCTAATCTGTCTCTAACCTGTACCTACTCTAATCTGTATCTACTCTAATCTGTCTCTAACCTGTACCTACTCTAATCTGTCTCTAACCTGTACCTGCTCTAATCTGTACCTACTCTAATCTGTCTCTAATCTGTCTCTAACCTGTACCTACTCTAATCTGTATCTACTCTAATCTGTCTCTAACCTGTACCTACTCTAATCTGTCTCTAACCTGTACCTACTCTAACCTGTATCTACTCTAATCTGTCTCTAATCTGTCTCTAACCTGTACCTACTCTAATCTGTATCTACTCTAATCTGTCTCTAACCTGTACCTACTCTAATCTGTCTCTAACCTGTACCTACTCTAATCTGTCTCTAACCTGTACCTACTCTAATCTGTCTCTAACCTGTACCTACTCTAATCTGTCTCTAACCTGTACCTACTCTAATCTGTCTCTAACCTGTATCTACTCTAATCTGTCTCTAATCTGTCTCTAACCTGTACCTACTCTAATCTGTATCTACTCTAATCTGTCTCTAACCTGTACCTACTCTAACCTGTCTCTAACCTGTATCTACTCTAATCTGTCTCTAACCTGTACCTACTCTAATCTGTCTCTAACCTGTACCTACTCTAATCTGTCTCTAACCTGTACCTGCTCTAATCTGTCTCTAACCTGTACCTGCTCTAATCTGTCTCTAATCTGTACCTACTCTAATCTGTCTCTAACCTGTACCTGCTCTAATCTGTCTCTAACCTGTACCTGCTCTAATCTGTCTCTAACCTGTACCTACTCTAATCTGTCTCTAACCTGTATCTACTCTAATCTGTCTCTAACCTGTATCTACTCTAATCTGTATCTACTCTAATCTGTATCTAACCTGTACCTACTCTAATCTGTACCTACTCTAATCTGTCTCTAACCTGTACCTGCTCTAATCTGTCTCTAACCTGTACCTGCTCTAATCTGTCTCTAACCTGTACCTACTCTAATCTGTCTCTAACCTGTATCTACTCTAATCTGTCTCTAACCTGTATCTACTCTAATCTGTATCTACTCTAATCTGTATCTAACCTGTACCTACTCTAATCTGTACCTACTCTAATCTGTCTCTAACCTGTACCTACTCTAATCTGTCTCTAACCTGTACCTACTCTAATCTGTACCTACTCTAATCTGTACCTACTCTAACCTGTACCTACTCTAACCTGTACCTACTCTAACCTGTATCTAACCTGTACCTACTCTAATCTGTACCTACTCTAATCTGTACCTACTCTAACCTGTACCTACTCTAACCTGTACCTACTCTAACCTGTCTCTAACATGTACCTACTCTAATCTGTCTCTAACCTGTACCTACTCTAATCTGTACCTACTCTAATCTGTACCTACTCTAACCTGTACCTACTCTAACCTGTACCTACTCTAACCTGTATCTAACCTGTACCTACTCTAACCTGTATCTACTCTAACCTGCACTTACCTAACCTGTCTCTAACCTGTACCTACTCCAACATGTACCTACTCTAACCTGTCTCTAACCTGTACCTACTCCAACATGTACCTACTCTAATCTGTCTCTAACCTGTACCTGCTCTAACCTGTCTCTAACCTGTACCTACTCCAACATGTACCTGCTCTAACCTGTACCTACTCTAACCTGTACCTGCTCTAACCTGTCTCTAACCTGTATCTACTCTAACCTGTACCCACTATAACCGGTTTCTAACCTGTATCTACTCTAACCAGTACCTACTGTTGATAAAACAAATGATAATCTCACTAAGCGCAAACCAGATGGGATGGCATATCGCTGCAGAATGCTGTAGTAGCCATGCTGGTTAAGCGTGCCTTGAATGTAAATAAATCACAGACAGTGTCACCAGAAAAGCAACCCAACTCCATCACACCTCCTCCTCCATGCTTCACGGTGGGAAACACACATGCAGAGATCATCAGTTCACCTACTCTGCGTCTCACAAAGACACAGCGGTTGGAACCAAAAATCTCAAATTTGGACTCATCAGACCAAAGGACAGATTTCCACCAGTCTAATGTCCATTGCTCGTGTTTTTTTTGGCCCAAGCAAGTCTCTTCTTCTTATTGGAATCCTTTAGTAGTGGTTTCTTTGCAGCAATTTGACCATGAAGGCCTGATTCACGTAATCTCCTCTGAACAGTTGATGTTGAGACGTGTCTGTTACTTGAACTCTGTGAAGCTTTCATTTGGGCTGCAATCTGAGTCTGTAACTCTAATGAACTGATCCTCTGCAGCAGAGGTAACTATGGGTCAGCCTTTCCTGTGGCGGTCCTCATGAGAGACAGTTTCATCATAGTGTTGATGGTTTTTGCGACTGAACTTGAAGAAACTTTAAAGTTCTTGAAATGTTCCGCATTGACTGACCTTCATGTCTTAAAGTAATGATGGACTGTTGTTTGTCTTTGTTTATTTGAGCTGTTCTTGACATAATATGGACTTGGTCTTTTAACAAATAGGGCTATATTCTGTATACCTCCCCTACCTTGTCACAACACAATTGATTTGCTCGAAAGCATTAAGAAGGAAATAAATTCCACAAATGAACTTAACAAGGCACACAAGTTCATTGAAATGCATTCCAGGTGACTACCTTATGAAGCTGGTTGAGAGAATGCCAAGAGTGTGCAAAGCTGTCATCAAGGCAAAGGGTGGCTACTTTGAAGGATCTAAAATATGAAATATATTTTTTATTAATTTAACACTTTTTTGGTTAATACATGATTCCATATGTGTTATTGGATAGTTTTGATGTCTTCACTATTATTCTACAATGTAGAAAATAGTAAAAAATAAAGAAAAACCCTTGAATGAGTAGGTGTGTCCAAACTTTTGACTGGTACTGTACATGGCTAAGTGAATTACCTCATACCCCAGCACACAGTGGTGTCAAGTACTTAAGAATAATACTTTAAAGTACTACTTATGTTGTTTTTTGGGGTATCTGTACTTTACTATTTATATTTTTGACAACTTTTACTTTACTACATTCTACAAATAATGTATATTTTACTTCATTAATTTTCCCTGACACCCAAAAGTAGTCGTTACATTCTGAATGCTTACCAGAGCAGTAAAATGGTCCAATTCACACACTTATCAAGAGAACGTCCCTGGTCCTCCCTACTGCCTCTGATCTGACAGACTCACTAAACATAAATGCTTTGTTTGTAAATGATGTCTGAGTTTTGGAATGTGCCCCTAGCTGTCAAATAATGATATAAATTGTGCCGTCTGGTTTGCTTACTATAGAGGAATTTGATGCGTAGCATTTACCTTTACTCCAGTATGACGATTCAGTACTTTTTACACCTTAAGTACATTTAAAACCAGATACTTTTAGACTTATACTCAAGTTTTAATAAAAAATAATTACCTTTATTTAACCAGGCAAGTCAGTTAAGAACAAATTCCTATTTACAATGACGGCCTAGGAACAGTGGGTTAACTGCCTTGTTCAGGGGCAGAACGACAGATTTTTATCTTGTCAGCTCGGGGATTCGATCTCTCTCCAACGCTCTAACCGCTAGGCTACCTGCTGTAGTATTTTAGTGGGTTACTTTCACTTTTACTTGAGTCGTTTTCTTTTAAGGTATCTGTAACGGTTTTCTTCCTGGGAAGGAGAGGAGGACCAAAATGCAGCGTGGTTATTTATAAACATCTTTAATGAAAGATGAAAACGTGAACACTCTACAAAATCAGAAAACGTGGAAAAACCGAAACTGGTGCAAAACACAGAGACAGGAACAATCACCCACAAGATACCTAAAGAATATGGCTGCCTAAATATGGTTCCCAATCAGAGACAACAATAAACATCTGCCTCTGATTGAAAACCACTCCAGGCAACCATAGACTTACCTAGAACACTCAACTGAACACAACCCCATAGACTACAAAACCCCTAGACAAAACAAGACACATAAATCACCCATGTCACACCCTGGCCTAACCAACATAATAAAGAAAACACAGAATACTAAGGCCAGGGCGTGACAGTATCTTTACTTTTACTCAAGTATGACCATAGAATACTTTTTCAACCTCTGGCTGGCAGCACATCATCTCAGTACTGGTGCCCTGTGTATATAGCCAAGTTATCGTTACTCATTGTGGATTTAATCCTCTTGTTACTATATTTTCTTCTCTGCATTGTTGGGAAGGCCTGTAAGCTTTTCACTGTTAGCCTCCACCTGTTGTTTACCAAGCATGTGACAAATACTATTTGATTTGATTGATTTGATTTACTCTCGCCGAGGCATCTGTCCTGTCCCATGTGTATCCAATCCAGTGCCATTCAGATAGAACAAACTAGGAGGGGTGGACCCTAGAGGCCTGTTTCCCGGACTCAGATGAAGCCTATCGTCCCAGACTAAAAAGCACGCTCAATGGATCATCTTCATTGACATTGGCTTTATGACCAGAGATAGGCTTAATCTGTGTCCAGGAAACTGGCCCTGAAGGTCGTTAGTTAGTGAGAGTGATGTTACCCGGGAGGAGTGAGGAGTCACCTTCAGAGGTCAGTGGAGACAGTTGGTCAGTCAGTTGGTGACCTCACCGGATGGGGACAGTGTTATCTGTATAGGAGCTGTCCTGTGATCTGATGCCCTTGACTGCGTCCACTCTGGGGGATAAGGGTGGGACTGGGGCATTTTAAAAGTCACTGTGATGCTGCTGCCTTTACTGAACATGGTGTGAAGACAGATGTTTGGTCTCTCTCCAGACTGGGGGGTATAACTGAACATCGGATTAGTCTCTATCACTCCCTTCTACCTCTACCTCTCTACCTCTCTCTCTCTCTCTCTCTCTCTCTCCCCCCACTTTCTTTGTCTCTGTCCCTTTCTCTCCCCCCTTCCTCTCCCCCCTCTCTCTCTCTCTCTCTCTCTCCCTCCCTTTCCCCACTTCCTCCCTCTCTCTCGCTCTCTCTCTCCCCACTTTCTCCCTCCCTCCCTCCCTCCCTCCCTCCCTCCCTCCCTCCCTCCCTCCCTCCCTCCCTCCCTCCCTCCCTCCCTCCCTCCTGCAGTGTGAGGGCAGTTGGAGTGGAAGCTAATTTGATCCAATCAATACCCTCCGTCTGTGTCTCTTCCTGTGTCAATCAGGGTGCCCTTGTCTACTAGCTCTGAGAGGATCTGTTTAGTTACAATCACTGGCCGACTGGAAATCTATTTCACTTCACAAAATGCCACTTCTCTTCTATCACTTTTCACTTTGAAAAGGCTATCTGATTGATTAGATTGATCCGTGTTTGAAATCTAGATGTCAATGTATTGTGTTTTGTAACAGTTCAATTGTGTAAAATACATTGAATGTCCAATAAAGAAGGTTGAGGCTTTTCATGGCTTTGTTTAGAGGTACTATACTGTATATGCAAGGAAACGCGTACACACATACACACAAATGCAGACACACACACACCCAGAGATCCCCCCCACTCCCCACTCACACACACATTAAGCACAGTACCAGCTCAGTATTGTATCAGAGCTTTGAGAATCCTCCCCCTCCCCCCTCCCCCTAACAGAACAGCCAATGAGCTTGATTATTATTCATGAACCACAGTAGGTGTGGTGATGTGCAGCAAGCCTGACAGAGAGAGGGGTGTGTCTCTACAAGCCCAGCGTGTGTATGAATGTGTGCTCATAGTGACAGACAGAGAGAGCGAGAGAGAGAGAGAGAAAGAGAGAGGAGAGAGAGAGGGAGACGAGGGGGAATGAGAGAGAGTGTGTGTAAGAGAGAGAGAGAAATAAAGAGGAGAAAGAGGAGAGAGAGGAGCTGATTGCTTCTTCTATTGACAAATGCAACACACACACAACACACACACACACTCTGAGAGGACTCCCAACACAACACACACACACACACTCTGAGAGGACTCCCAACACAAGACACTTTGCTGGATCCTGGAGCTTGGAGCTTAGTATTGGTGTATCGGAGTGTGTGTGTACTGTGGTACCGCTGTGTGTGTGAGGGTGAGAGAAGAGTGTCTTTCTAAGGACACCCTGATGAAAAACGGAGCCGGGTTTTCAGGCAGAGCCCCCTGTGTGATCCTCCGCATATCTACCCTGGGGGACCCACCGCGCACTGCCGCCGCCTGTCATCTCCACGACAACTAGAATGGGCTGCAATTTGTGCTCTTTACAGAAACGGGAGGAACACTACAAGCTGCTGTATGAGATTTCACAGGTAAGAGAGACTTGACACTGTGCTAGATGTGAAATGTTTTTCACACTGGAAGATAGGAAGGGTTCCTATCTTTGCGATTTGGTGGGAACGTGTGAGGGTGTTTTCAGAAAGAGAAAGAGAGAGGAAGAGAAAGAGGATACTTTTAGATTAGAAGGCAAGCAAATGAGAGAGAAAATGAGACAATTTCTTCTAAGCAGGGAGACAGTTAGTCAGGCAGGCAGAATATGCAGTATTCTCTTCAAAGAGAAAGGGAGAGAGAAGAGATAAGGGAGAGAGAGAATAGAGAAGAGAGAGAGAAGAGAGAAGGGAGAGAGAGAAGGGAGAGAGAAGAGAGAAGGGAGAGAGAAGAGAGAAGAGAGAGAAGGGAGAGAGAGAAGAGAGACGGGAGAGAGAGAAGAGAGAAGGGAGCGAGAGAAGAGTGAAGGGAAAGAGAGAAGAGACACAGAAGGGACAGTTAGTTATTTCTCCTCAGCAGAAGATGTAAGGAACAAGTTCAGTAATTGTCCTCTGCTGGCTTCAGAGGGGTTCATGATGCTCTCACTGCTGCTCATCTTTCCCTGCGTGCTGTTTCCATGGGAGGATGGGATACTGAGTACATCAAAGCACAACATATGAAATATCGCTGCCTGTTTGTGGCAGTGTGGTTTCTCTTTCCTTTATAAAACCTTTATAATCAAACAGAGTCTCTTGTAGGCACCACTAATGAGTGTCGGAGCATTAAGAGTTGAGCCCTTTTCCTTTCACAACAACACAAAATGTCTAATGGCTTGTATTATTTTTACATCTGGTTTATTGTTTTAATGGGAAATGAGCAATTTAGTGAATGCATGATTCATTTCTTTGATTGTGCTTGAATGGAATGTCAAGAGTTTGGAACTACTGCTATGGTTCTATCGTCATTTGTTTACAAAATGGAGTTATTGACCCAGTCTTGTTCTGTTCAATGTTCTCTACCTATACCGTACATTAAATACCCCAACGCAGGCTGTGAAGTTCAAAATAATTCAATATAAAAATAACTGACTTCATTCAAACCAATGAAAGTTGGGACTGTAGAGTCAATTCTGTAAGAATTGTTATAACCTCATAGAACTGTATAGTTCCAAGCTCTCGATGGGTTGATAAAATAGGAACGGAAGGTACCACCTGGGTGTGAATGTTATTGTTGAGTAGCAGGTATCCAGTGTTTTTGTCCTCTAAGTTTGATACTGTCTGCCAGAGGAAGCATTTGACTCCACCCTCCTCGTTCAGTTTTCATGTCTGCTTGTGTCAGCAGAGACCCAGAACAGCACATGAGACAAAACCACTAATTGATAGAAAGAGTAACCTTGGGTTACCAGGTGTCCAAACCTATTCTTTCCCAGGGCCGGACTGCCCCAGTGTCATTCTACACATTTTGTCATGAGGCTAAGAGAAAATGTTGCAGTTTTAAAGCTACTTTTCTGCAATTCTACACTTTTTTTCTCCATGAGGCAGTGATTTAAAAAAGAAAAATAATTATAGCTCATCTCATGCTTTTGTTCACATTCTGCCATGAGGCTGAGAGAAAATGTTGTAGTTTTAAATCTAATTTCCTGCTATTCTATACACTTTGCGATGAGGCTGAGAGAAAATGTTGTAGTTTTGAATCTAATTTCCTGCTATTCTATACACTTTGCGATGAGGCTGAGAGAAAATGTTGTAGTTTTAAATCTAATGTCCTGCTATTCTACACACTTTGCGATGAGGCTGAGAGAAAATGTTGTAGTTTTAAAATGCAGGTAGCAGATAATGGACCTTAGTAGATATTTATGTAGTTGTTGCTGTACTGTACAGTCGTGGCCAAAAGTTTTGAGAATGACACAAATATTAATTTTCACAAAGTCTGCTGCCTCAGTTTGTATGATGGCAATTTGCACATACTCCAGATTGTTATGAAGAGTGATCAGATGAATTGAAATTATTTGCAAAGTCCCTCTTTGCCATGCAAATGAACTGAATCCACCAAAAACATTTCCAATGCATTTCAGCCCTGCCACAAAAGGCCCAGCTGACATCATGTCAGTGATTCTCTCATTAACACAGGTGTGAGTGTTGACGAGGACAAGGCTGGAGAATTTCCAGCCTTGTCAGCCCAATTTTTCAGACCTTAATCCCATTGAGAACTTGTGGTCAATCCTCAAGAGGCGGATGGACAAACAAAAACCCACAAATTCTGACAAACTCCAAGCATTGATTATGCAAGAATGTGCTGCCATCAGTCAGGATGTGGCCCAGAAGTTAATAGACAGCATGCCAGGGCAGATTGCAGAGGCCTTGAAAAAGAAGGGCCAACACTGCAAATATTGAGTCTTTGCATCAAATTAAGGTAATTGTCGATAAAAGCCTTTGACACTTATGAAATGCTTGTAGTTATACTTCAGTATTCCTATAATAACATCTGACGAAAATATCTAAAGACACTGAAGCAGCAAACTTTGCGAAAATTAATATTTGTGTCATTCTCAAACATTTTAGCCATGACTGTATATCAACTAATATACATGGGTTCTAACTTCAACAATTCTTTGTAAGTTTACAAATGTACAATTTATGCTCCCTGCATATAAAAAACACGAAGACTGCCGAAAAGCCCCGAACACAAGATGGCAATTTCTATAACTCGTACGGCTGTAGGCTACTGTACATGGTGGAGGAACATGGCTGTAGGCTACTGTACATGGTGGAGGAACATGGCTGTAGGTTACTGTACATGGGGGAGGAACATGGCTGTAGGCTACTGTACATGGTGGAGGAACATGGCTGTAGGCTACTGTACATGGTGGAGGAACATGGCTGTAGGCTACTGTACATGGTGGAGGAACATGGCTGTAGGCTACTGTACATGGTGGAGGAACATGGCTGTAGGTTACTGTACATGGGGGAGGAACATGGCTGTAGGCCACTGTACATGGTGGAGGAACATGGCTGTAGGCTACTGTACATGGCGGAGGAACGTGGCTGTAGGTTACTGTACATGGGGGAGGAACATGGCTGTAGGCCACTGTACATGGTGGAGGAACATGGCTGTAGGCTACTGTACATGGTGGAGGAACATGGCTGTAGGCTACTGTACATGGTGGAGGAACATGGCTGTAGGCTACTGCACATGGTGGAGGAACATGGCTGTAGGCTACTGTACATGGTGGAGGAACATGGCTGTAAGCTACTGTACATGGTGGAGGAACATGGCTGTAGGCTACTGTACATGGTGGAGGAACATGGCTGTAGGCTACTGTACATGGTGGAGGAACATGGCTGTAGGCTACTGTACATGGTGGAGGAACATGGCTGTAGGCTACTGTACATGGTGGAGGAACATGGCTGTAGGCTACTGCACATGGTGGAGGAACATGGCTGTAGGCCACTGTACACGATGAGCTGGTGCGCACCAAGTTACACTCCCCAGGCTGTGAGGATTTTTCGACAATATTCACAACATATTGACACAATTCCAATCTTTATGGAAGGAAAATCTCATTTCATAAATGACATGTGGAAAAACGTATTTGAGTGAACATTAGCAAGCCAGCCAGCAGCAGAAGAAACAGAAAGTGAATTCTCTCCTCCCTCTCTCCCCAGGTTTTAGCTTGGTTTAGGATATTTACTAGCCCATACCAGCGACAAACTTAGCTATGTCATGGACATACACTAAGTATACAAACCATTATGAACACCTGCTATTTCCATGACATAGACTGTCCAGGTGAATCCAGGTGAAAGCTATGATCCCTTATTGATGTCACTTGTTAAATCCACCGAGGAGACGGGTTAAAGAAGGATGTTTAAGCCTTGAGACAATTGAGACATGGACTGTCTGCTGCTCCTGGTGTTGTCTCTTCCCTGCACCTCTCTCTCTCTCTCTCTCTCTCTTCCCTGCACCTCTCTCTCTCTCTCTCTCTCTCTCTCTCTCTCTCTCTCTCTCTCTCTCTCTCTCTCTCTCTCTCTCTCTCTCTCTCTCTCTCTCTCTCTCTCTCTCTCTCTCTCTCCTCTCCTCTCTCTCTCTCTCTCTCTCTCTCACCTCTCTCTCTCTCTCTCTCTCTCTCTCTCTCTCTCTCTCTCTCTCCTCTCCTCTCTCTCTCTCTCTCTCTCTCCTCTCCTCTCTCTCTCTCTCTCTCTCTCTCTTCTCTCTCTCTCTCTCTCTTCTCTCTCTCTCTCTCTCTCTCTCTCAGGGCACAAGGTGAAACCCAGATGCAGACACGGGAGGCAGATGGTTTGGGTCTTGATATTTATTAAACAATCCAAAAGGGGTAGGCAAGAGAATGATTGTGGACAGGCAAACCAGTTCAGAGTCCAGGAGGTACAGAGTGGCAGGCAGGCTCGAGGTCAGGGCAGGCAGAAAAGTCAGGCAGGCGCGTACGGAAACAGGCAAGGGTCAAAAACCGCATGAGTATGGGAAAACCTCTGGTTGATTTGAAAAGCATACAAGACGAACTGGCACAGAGTGACAGGAAACACACACCAGGGATAATAAGCGACACCTGGAGGGGGTGGAGACAATCTCAAGACAGGTGAAACAGATCAAGGTGTGACACTCTCAATTAAATTACATTTCTATTTCAATAACATTTCAATTAAATTACATTTCTATTTCAATTCCAATTCAATTCAATTTCAATTACATTACATTTCAATTCAATGACTTTATTGGCATGGGAAACACATGTTAACAAATAAACAATCAAATGTAACAGTAATGTCTCTCTCTCTATTTCTCTCTCACTCTCTCACTCTCTCTCTCTCTGTCGTTCTCTCTCTCTCTCTCTCTCTCTCTCTCTCTCTCTCTCTCTCTCTCTCTCTCTCTCTCTCTCTCTCTTCGCCTTAAACCACTCAAGTGTTGCTTTAGCAGTATGCTTAGGGTCATTGTGCTGCTGGAAGGTGAACCTCCGTCCCAGTCTCAAATCTCTGGAAGACAAACAGGTGTCCCTCAAGAATTTCCCTGTATTTAGCGTCATCCATCATTCCTTCAATTCTGACCAGTTTCGCAGTCCCTGCCGATGAAAACATGGTGTTCTCGGGGTGATGAGAGGTGTTGGATTTGTGCCAGACATAGCGTTTTTCTTGATGGTCAAAAGCTCAATTTTAGTCTCATCTGACCAGAGTGCCAAATTCAGTCAAAAGCTTTTTTGAAGTCAACAAAACATGAGAAGACTTTGCCTTTGTTTTGGATTGTTTGTTTGTCAATTAGGGTGTGCAGGGTGAATACGTGGTCTGTCGTACGGTAATTTGGTAAAAAGCCCATTTGACATTTGCTCAGTACATTGTTTTCACTGAGGAAATGACCAGGTCTGCTGTTAATCCAGAGGATTTTCCCAAGGTTGCTGTTGACGCAATCCCACGGTAGTTATTGGGGTCAAATTTGTCTCCACTTTTGTGGATGGGTTATCAGTCCTTTGTTCCAAATATAGGGGAAGATGCCTCTCTCTGTCTCTCTTGCTCACTCGCTTGCTCACTCTCTCTCTCTCTCTCTCTTTCTCTCTCTCTCTCTCTGTTTCTCTCTCTCCCTGTTTCTCTCTCTCACTCTCTCTTTCTCTCGCTCTCTCTGTCTGTCCCCCCCCCCTCTCTATCAAAGATAATTACACCAGGAGAGCAGCTTGCGCCATGCGCGTGTGTGAGTGAGTGTGTGCGGCAGACACTAGGCTAGCCCCGCTACCTAAAAGCTGTTGCTAATGACTGTTTTCACGCTACGCTGATCGGCGAGCTCATTAAGCTATTTTACTAAACGCTCCTGTGCTTTAATTGGGACGAGAATGTCTCTTTTGTCTGCCTCGTCGGGTAACAGGAAGATTGGCCTTGTCAAACTCAGGCAGGCCAGGGCCCACGGTGGGTCCTTTGGGGCATCTCTAGGCTATAGTACGACCCAGGAAACTGGCAGCATCTGTCTGAGAAATGACAGTGAAGTCCCTCTCCACTGTTCTCAGATGAAGAGTACAGATGTAGGACTGGAGGAATTCTGGTGCTGATAGCTAGAGTGACAAGATCGACTTTTATTAGAAAATGCTCTGTGTGTGTGTGTGTGTGTGTGTGTGTGTGTGTGTGTGTGTGTGTGTGTGTGTGTGTGTGTGTTTGTGTGTGTGTGTATTTCTGTATGTACAGTTTATCCAGTACCAGGTAATACCCCAGCACCTATAATCCAGACACAACATCACCTGGAGTTCTCTGAGCATCAGCACCAGGCATCTTACTGAGAGAAGAGAGAGCGATAGAGAAACGTGCTACTACTCACACTGTTTAGAGGAGGAGATGGGTTCAGATATTATACAGAGGTACCTCAGGGAGATAAGGAACGAGGGAGACGGGGGATGGAGGGAGAGGAGGGAAAGAGAACAGGGAGGAGAGCGCTCCTAGCACAGTAGGCTGAAAGTGTGTCAGTGTTACTGTGTGTTAGGTAGAGCACAGCAGTGAAAGGGAGGGCTTCTGTTAATCTCTCTCTTTATAGGCCTCCCTCTCCCTCACATATTCTCTCACACTCCTTCAGTCTCTATCTCCCTGTCCCACTCCTTCAGTCTCTATCTCCCTGTCCCACTCCTTCAGTCTCTATCTCCCTGTCACACTTCTTCAGTCTCTATCTCCCTGTCCCACTCCTTCAGTCTCTATCTCCCTGTCACACTCCTTCAGTATCTATCTCCCTGTTACACTCCTTCAGTCTCTATCTCCCTGTCACACTCCTTCAGTCTCTATCTCCCTGTCACACTCCTTCAGTCTCTATCTCCCTGTCCCACTCCTTCAGTATCTATCTCCCTGTCACACTCCTTCAGTATCTATCTCCCTGTTACACTCCTTCAGTATCTATCTCCCTGTTACACTCCTTCAGTCTCTATCTCCCTGTCACACTCCTTCAGTCTCTATCTCCCTGTTACACTCCTTCAGTCTCTATCTCCCTGTCCCACTCCTTCAGTCTCTATCTCCCTGTCACACTCCTTCAGTCTCTATCTCCCTGTCATACTCCTTCAGTCTCTATCTCCCTGTCACACTCCTTCAGTCTCTATCTCCCTGTCCCACTCCTTCAGTCTCTATCTCCCTGTCCCACTCCTTCAGTCTCTATCTCCCTGTCACACTCCTCCAGTCTCTATCTCCCTGTCATACTCCTTCAGTCTCTATCTCCCTGTCCCACTCCTTCAGTCTCTATCTCCCTGTCCCACTCCTTCAGTCTCTATCTCCCTGTCCCACTCCTCCCTCTCTCCCCCTCCCCCTCTCACTCTCTTTTCTCATTCTCTCTCTCTCTCTCTCTCTCTTTCACGCTCTCTCTGTCTCTGTCTTTGTCTCTATCTCTCTCGCTCTGTCTCTCTCTCTTTCCACTCCATCATTTGTTTCCGATAATACACTGGTGTGAATCTCATACCACCAGACTTTTGCCACTATTCTATATCTTTCATGTTACATGAATAATCGTCCTTTACCCGACTAATTCAACTGTCCACCCTCCACCCACCCCCCTCTGTTATTTTCACACATTCTAACCATTTTAACACAATTCCTGTCTGGCTGACCCTGCTAGCCTCACCAGCCCTAGACGATTCATGACTGAGGTGTGAATGTTTATTGTTGGTTCTCCCTACTGGGACCGGCATTGGAAATGTATTCCTTGTCTTTTGTCCCACCAGCCTGGCATGTCTTCCTCTCTAGAGAAAACCATCCCAGTCTTCTTCTCCAGGAGGACCTGGCAGAGTCACTGGGATAGTTGTAGGTGTGTTTCAGCTGTTTATCTAGGCTCTCTTTGACTGACTGATAGTAACCGTCTGACTGATAGTAACTGACTGACTGATAGTAACCGACTGATGAACTGACAGTAACTGACTGATGAACTGACAGTAACTGACTGACTGACATTAACTGACTGACAAACTGACAGTAACTGACTGATGAACTGACAGTAACTGACTGACTGATAGTAACTGAGGGGAACTGACAGTAACTGACTGATGAACTGACAGTAACTGCCTGATGAACTGACAGTAACTGACTGATGAACTGACAGTAACTGACTGATGAACTGACAGTATCTGCCTGATGAACTGACAGTAACTGACTGACTGACATTAACTGACTGACAAACTGACAGTAACTGACTGATGAACTGACAGTAACTGACTGACTGATAGTAACTGAGGGGAACTGACAGTAACTGACTGATGAACTGACAGTAACTGCCTGATGAACTGACAGTAACTGACTGATGAACTGACAGTAACTGACTGACTGACAGTAACTGACTGATGAACTGACAGTAACTGCCTGATGAACTGACAGTAACTGACTGACTGACTGACAGTAACTGCCTGATGAACTGACAGTAACTGACTGATGAACTGACAGTAACTGACTGACTGATAGTAACTGAGGGGAACTGACTGACTAACTGAATGACTGATAGTAACTGAGGGGAACTGACAGTAACTGACTGACGAACTGACAGTAACTGAGGGGAACTGACAGTAACTGACTGACGAACTGACAGTAAATGACCGAATAGCGCAAGGGACCAACTATCTCCCAGCGTCTTCAGGCCAGTCCATCGATATTGTCACCATATAGAGACAGATGCTCTGCCACATGCCTAGTCTGGTCAACAGCATGGAGGGGCCACTCTACCTCTGCACCTCCTACGGTGCTCACAGAGGATCAAACAGAGCAGGGGAAGCTGTGGTCAGACAGTCACATAACCTGGCTGGAGCATTACCTCATCACAATCAACAGTGGGTTTCAGAGAGAGAGAGAGAGAGAGAGAGAGAGAGAGAGAGAGAGAGAGAGAGAGAGAGAGAGAGAGAGAGAGAGAGAGAGAGAGAGAGAGAGAGAGAGAGAGAGAGAGAGAGAGAGAGAGAGAGAGAGAGAGAGAGAGAGAGAGAGAGAGAGAGAGAGAGAGAGAGAGAGAGAGAGAGAGAGAGAGAGAGAGAGAGAGAGAGAGAGAGAGAGAGAGAGAGAGAGAGAGAGAGAGAGAGAGAGAGAGAGAGAGAGAGAGAGAGAGAGAGAGAGAATATATATGTGCATGCACATTTCCATAGGGCGGTGAACAATTGGCCCAGCGTCGTCCAGGTTAGGGAAGGGTTTGGCCGGGATAGGTCGTCATTGTAAAATGAGAATTTGTTCTTAACTGACTTGCCTTGTTAAATAGGCACTGCCTCTCTGTCTCCCTCACTGCCTCCCTGTCTCCCTCCCTGCCTCCTCACTGCCTCCCTGTCTCCCTCCCTGCCTCCTCACTGCCTCCCTGTCTCCCTCCCTGCCTCCTCACTGCCTCCCTGTCACCCTCCCTGCCTCCTCACTGCCTCCTCACTGCTTCCTCACTGCCTCCTCACTGCCTCCCTGCCTCCTCACTGCCTCCTCACTGCCTCCCTGTCTCCCTCCCTGCCTCCTCACAGCCTCCTCACTGCCTCCTCACTGCCTCCCTGTCTCCCTCCCTGCCTCCTCACTGCCTCCTCACTGCCTCCTCACTGCCTCCCTGTCACAGTCCCTGCCTCCTCACTGCCTCCTCACTGCCTCCCTGTCACCCTCACTGCCTCCTCACTGCCTCCCTGTCTCCCTCCCTGCCTCCCTGCCTCATCACTGCCTCCCTCCCTGCCTCCCTGCCTCCCTGCCTCCTCACTGCCTCCCTCCCTGCCTTACTGCCTCCTCACTGCCTCCCTGTCTCCCTCCCTATCACCCTCCCTGTCTCACTGCCTCCCTGTCTCCCTCCCTGCCTCCCTCCCTGTCTCACTGTCTCCCTGTCTCCCTCACTGCCTCCCTGTCTCCCTCCCTGTCACCCTCCCTGTCTCACTGCCTCCCTGTCTCCCTCCCTGCCTCCCTCCCTGTCTCACTGCCTCCCTGTCTCCCTCCCTGCCTTACTGCCTCCTCACTGCCTCCCTGTCTCCCTGCCTATCTCATTGCCTCCCTCCCTGTCTCACTGCCTCCCTGTCTCCCTCCCTGTCTCCCTCCCTGTCTCACTGTCTCCCTCCCTTTCTGCCTCCCTGTCTCACTGTCTCACTCCCTTTCTGTCTCACTGTCTCCCTCCCTTTCTGCCTCCCTCCCTCCCTGTCTGCATGTGTGTGTGTACTAATCTACACCTAAACCTATTCTTCTTCTACCTGGGAACCCTGGTGCGTTCTCCATCTCCCAAACTGTCAGCCACAAATGTAATCATCCATCTTCCCCTGCCAAAGCAGTTCTGTGAATGATGTCCCTGGCTCAATAAATGTGACGCCCAAGAAGAAAGGTGAGGAATGGAAAACATGCCGTTTGATTGATCTGGTGTCCACCAGCAGCTAGATCAGCCTGACAAACACAGCAGTGATTTCTGAAACGGAGAGACAAGCACATTTACTGGGACGGGTACATGACAGGCAACACTTGTCTGTCTGCTGGCTTGAGTGTAACCACTGGCTTTGAACACACACACACATGCAGGGACACACATACACATGCAGCGACACACGCGCAGGGACACATACACATACACAAGTGTATAAATGTAGCAGTATAGTAAGTGTCTGGTAGCAGCAGATGTGTGCTAAAGTGCAGAGAGTCAGTGCAGGTGGTCAGTCCAGTTCAAGTGTTCAGCAGTCTGATGGCTTATAGATAGAAACTGTCTCTGAGCCTGTTGGTATCAGACCTCATGCCCGATGGCAATGTATGATGATGTTGCGGGCGCTCCTCAGGCACTGTTTCAAGTACCTGTCCTGGATGGGTGGGAACACAGCCCCAGTGATGTACTGGGCCGTCTCTACCACCCGCTAGAGGGCCTTGGGTCGTTGGTCGGAGCAATATCCCGTACCAGGCCATGATGCAGGTCAAGACGCTCTTGATGGTGCAGCGTTAGTATGTAAAGAGGACCCGGGCGGCATGCCACATTTCTTCAGCCACTTTAGGAAGTAGAGACGCGGTTGCCGTTTGGGAGGCACCCCATGTCTCCTGTGTGGACGGTTGCAATGTTCTGCTCTGCTGGAATACAGCTGGCCTGTAGCTGCTGATTTGATCTTTTTACCTCGTAGCCAGACCAGGGAATGAGAGAGAACAGCTGACCTGTAGCTGCTGATTTGATATGTTTAACTCGTAGCCAGACCAGGGAATGAGAGAACAGCTGGCCTGTAGCTGCTGATTTCATATTTTTACCTCGTAGCCAGACCAGGGAATGAGAGAGAACAGCTGACCTGTAGCTGCTGATTTGATCGTTTTACCTCCTAGCTAGACCAGGGAATGAGAGAGAACAGCTGGCCTGTAGCTGCTGATTTCATATTTTTACCTCGTAGCCAGACCAGGGAATGAGAGAGAACAGCTGACCTGTAGCTGCTGATTTGATCGTTTTACCTCCTAGCCAGACCAGGGAATGAGAGAGAACAGCTGACCTGTAGCTGCTGATTTGATCGTTTTACCTCCTAGCCAGACCAGGGAATGAGAGAGAACAGCTGACCTCTGCAGAGCCCTTGTCATATATCCTTCCCATGTTGATATGTTATACAAGACTGCACACTGCAGTGTGCGTGAAGGACCCGTGGAGCATATTGGATATGTTTCCATGGTAACACTTTATTTGAAAAGGCCCAATTAAATGTTTTTCTGCTAACTTGACATAGACAATACTAAATATTGATTTTAATGGGAGATTTACATTGAAATGGCAAGTTACGGTAAGACTCTAAGTTAGTAGTGGTCTGGTACTGAGAAGACCCTAAGTTAGGAGTGGTCTGGTACTGAGAAGACCCTAAGTTAGTAGTGGTCTGGTACTGAGAAGACCCTAAGTTCGGAGTGGTCTGGTACTGAGAAGACCCTACGTTAGTAGTGGTCTGGTACTGAGAAGACCCTAAGTTAGTAGTGGTCTGGTACTGAGAAGACCCTAAGTTAGTAGTGGTCTGGTACTGAGAAGACCCTAAGTTAGGAGTGGTCTGGTACTGAGAAGACCCTAAGTTCGGAGTGGTCTGGTACTGAGAAGACCCTACGTTAGTAGTGGTCTGGTACTGAGAAGACCCTAAGTTAGTAGTGGTCTGGTACTGAGAAGACCCTAAGTTAGTAGTGGTCTGGTACTGAGAAGACCCTAAGTTAGTAGTGGTCTGGTACTGAGAAGACCCTACGTTAGTAGTGGTCTGGTACTGAGAAGAGCCTAAGTTAGGAGTGGTCTGATACTGAGAAGACCCTAAGTTAGTAGTGGTCTGGTACTGAGAAGACCCTAAGTTAGGAGTGGTCTGGTACTGAGAAGACCCTACGTTAGTAGTGATCTGGTACTGAGAAGACCCTACGTTAGGAGTGGTCTGGTACTGAGAAGAACCTACGTTCGTAGTGGTCTGGTACTGAGAATACCCTAAGTTAGTAGTGGTCTGGTACTGAGAAGACCCTACGTTAGTAGTGGTCTGGTACTGAGAAGAGCCTAAGTTAGGAGTGGTCTGATACTGAGAAGACCCTAAGTTAGTAGTGGTCTGGTACTGAGAAGACCCTAAGTTAGTAGTGGTCTGATACTGAGAAGACCCTAAGTTAGGAGTGGTCTGGTACTGAGAAGACCCTACGTTAGTAGTGGTCTGGTACTGAGAAGACCCTACGTTAGTAGTGGTCTGGTACTGAGAAGACCCTAAGTTAGTAGTGGTCTGGTACTGAGAAGACCCTAAGTTAGGAGTGGTCTGGTACTGAGAAGACCCTACGTTAGTAGTGATCTGGTACTGAGAAGACCCTACGTTAGGAGTGGTCTGGTACTGAGAAGAACCTACGTTCGTAGTGGTCTGGTACTGAGAAGACCCTAAGTTAGTAGTGATCTGATACTGAGAAGACCCTAAGTTAGTAGTGATCTGATACTGAGAAGACCCTACGTTAGTAGTGGTCTGGTACTGAGAAGACCCTAAGTTAGGAGTGGTCTGGTACTGAGAAGACCCTACGTTAGTAGTGGTCTGGTACTGAGAAGACCCTAAGTTAGGAGTGGTCTGGTACTGAGAAGATCCTAAGTTAGTAGTGGTCTGATACTGAGAAGACCCTAAGTTAGGAGTGGTCTGGTACTGAGAAGACCCTACGTTAGTAGTGGTCTGATACTGAGAAGACCCTAAGTTAGGAGTGGTCTGGTACTGAGAAGACCCTACATTAGTAGTGGTCTGATACTGAGAAGACCCTAAGTTAGTAGTGGTCTGGTACTGAGAATACCCTAAGTTAGTAGTGGTCTGGTACTGAGAAGACCCTACGTTAGTAGTGGTCTGGTACTGAGAAGACCCTAAGTTAGGAGTGGTCTGATACTGAGAAGACCCTAAGTTAGTAAGGGTCTGGTACTGAGAAGACCCTAAGTTAGTAGTGGTCTGATACTGAGAAGACCCTAAGTTAGGAGTGGTCTGGTACTGAGAAGACCCTACGTTAGTAGTGGTCTGGTACTGAGAAGACCCTACGTTAGTAGTGGTCTGGTACTGAGAAGACCCTAAGTTAGTAGTGGTCTGGTACTGAGAATACCCTAAGTTAGGAGTGGTCTGGTACTGAGAAGACCCTACGTTAGTAGTGATCTGGTACTGAGAAGACCCTACGTTAGGAGTGGTCTGGTACTGAGAAGACCCTAAGTTAGGAGTGGTCTGGTACTGAGAAGACCCTACGTCAGTAGTGGTCTGGTACTGAGAAGACCCTAAGTTAGTAGGTGTCTGGTACTGAGAAGACCCTAAGTTAGTAGTGGTCTGGTACTGAGAAGACCCTAAGTTAGTAGTGGTCTGATACTGTTAAGACCCTAAGTTAGGAGTGGTCTGGTACTGAGAAGACCCTACGTTAGTAGTGGTCTGATACTGAGAAGACCCTAAGTTAGGAGTGGTCTGGTACTGAGAAGACCCTACGTTAGTAGTGGTCTGATACTGAGAAGACCCTAAGTTAGTAGTGGTCTGGTACTGAGAAGACCCTAAGTTAGTAGTGGTCTGGTACTGAGAAGACCCTACGTTAGTAGTGGTCTGGTACTGAGAAGTCCCTAAGTTAGGAGTGGTCTGATACTGAGAAGACCCTAAGTTAGTAGTGGTCTGGTACTGAGAAGACCCTAAGTTAGTAGTGGTCTGATACTGAGAAGACCCTAAGTTAGGAGTGGTCTGGTACTGAGAAGACCCTACGTTAGTAGTGGTCTGGTACTGAGAAGACCCTAAGTTAGTAGTGGTCTGATACTGAGAAGACCCTAAGTTAGGAGTGGTCTGGTACTGAGAAGACCCTACGTTAGTAGTGGTCTGGTACTGAGAAGACCCTAAGTTAGGAGTGGTCTGGTACTGAGAAGACCCTAAGTTAGTAGTGGTCTGGTACTGAGAAGACCCTAAGTTAGGAGTGGTCTGGTACTGAGAAGACCCTAAGTTAGGAGTGGTCTGGTACTGAGAAGACCCTAAGTTAGTAGTGGTCTGGTACTGAGAAGATCCTAAGTTAGGAGTGGTCTGGTACTGAGAAGACCCTACGTTAGTAGTGGTCTGGTACTGAGAAGACCCTAAGTTAGGAGTGGTCTGGTACTGAGAAGACCCTAAGTTAGTAGTGGTCTGGTACTGAGAAGACCCTAAGTTAGGAGTGGTCTGGTACTGAGAAGACCCTAAGTTAGGAGTGGTCTGGTTCTGAGAAGACCTTACGTTAGGAGTGGTCTGGTACTGAGAAGACCCTAAGTTAGTAGTGGTCTGGTACTGAGAAGACCCTAAGTTAGGAGTGGTCTGGTACTGAGAAGACCCTAAGTTAGTAGTGGTCTGGTACTGAGAAGACCCTAAGTTAGGAGTGGTCTGGTACTGAGAAGACCCTACGTTAGTAGTGGTCTGGTACTGAGAAGACCCCAAGTTAGTAGTGGTCTGGTACTGAGAAGACCATAAGTTAGGAGTGGTCTGGTACTGAGAAGACCCTAAGTTAGGAGTGGTCTGATACTGAGAAGACCCTAAGTTAGTAGTGGTCTGGTACTGAGAAGACCCTAAGTTAGTAGTGGTCTCATACTGAGAAGACCCTAAGTTAGGAGTGGTCTGGTACTGAGAAGACCCTACGTTAGTAGCTGTCTGGTACTGAGAAGACCCTACGTTAGTAGTGGTCTGGTACTGAGAAGACCCTAAGTTAGTAGTGGTCTGGTACTGAGAAGACCCTAAGTTAGTAGTGGTCTGATACTGAGAAGACCCTAAGTTAGGAGTGGTCTGGTACTGAGAAGACCCTACGTTAGGAGTGGTCTGGTACTGAGAAGACCCTAAGTTAGTAGTGGGCTGGTACTGAGAAGACCCTACGTTAGTAGTGGTCTGGTACTGAGAAGACCCTAAGTTAGTAGTGGTCTGGTACTGAGAAGACCCTAAGTTAGTAGTGGTCTGGTACTGAGAAGACCCTAAGTTAGGAGTGGTCTGGTACTGAGAAGACCCTAAGTTAGTAGTGGTCTGGTACTGAGAAGACCCTACGTTAGTAGTGGTCTGGTACTGAGAAGACCCTAAGTTAGTAGTGGTCTGGTACTGAGAAGACCCTAAGTTAGTAGTGGTCTGGTACTGAGAAGACCCTAAGTTAGGAGTGGTCTGGTACTGAGAAGACCCTAAGTTAGTAGTGGTCTGGTACTGAGAAGACCCTACGTTAGTAGTGGTCTGGTACTGAGAAGACCCTAAGTTAGTAGTGGTCTGGTACTGAGAAGACCCTAAGTTAGGAGTGGTCTGGTACTGAGAAGACCCTAAGTTAGGAGTGGTCTGGTACTGAGAAGACCCTACTTTAGTAGTGGTCTGGTACTGAGAAGACCCTAAGTTAGGAGTGGTCTGGTACTGAGAAGACCTTACGTTAGGAGTGGTCTGGTACTGAGAAGACCCTAAGTTAGTAGTGGTCTGGTACTGAGAAGACCCTAAGTTAGGAGTGGTCTGGTACTGAGAAGACGTTAAGTCAGTAGTGGTCTGGTACTGAGAAGACCCTATGTTAGTAGTGGTCTGGTACTGAGAAGACCCCAAGTTAGTAGTGGTCTGGTACTGAGAAGACCATAAGTTAGGAGTGGTCTGGTACTGAGAAGACCCTAAGTTAGGAGTGGTCTGGTACTGAGAAGACCCTAAGTTAGTAGTGGTCTGGTACTGAGAAGACCCTAAGTTAGGAGTAGTCTGATACTGAGAAGACCCTAAGTTAGTAGTGATCTGGTACTGAGAAGACCCTAAGTTAGGAGTGGTCTGGTACTGAGAAGACCCTACGTTAGTAGTGGTCTGGTACTGAGAAGACCCCAAGTTAGTAGTGGTCTGGTACTGAGAAGACCATGAGTTAGGAGTGGTCTGGTACTGAGAAGACCCTAAGTTAGGAGTGGTCTGATACTGAGAAGACCCTAAGTTAGTAGTGGTCTGGTACTGAGAAGACCCTAAGTTAGTAGTGGTCTGATACTGAGAAGACCCTAAGTTAGGAGTGGTCTGGTACTGAGAAGACCCTACGTTAGTAGTGGTCTGGTACTGAGAAGACCCTACATTAGTAGTGGTCTGGTACTGAGAAGACCCTAAGTTAGTAGTGGTCTGGTACTGAGAAGACCCTAAGTTAGTAGTGGTCTGATACTGAGAAGACCCTAAGTTAGGAGTGGTCTGGTACTGAGAAGACCCTACGTTAGGAGTGGTCTGGTACTGAGAAGACCCTAAGTTAGTAGTGGGCTGGTACTGAGAAGACCCTAAGTTAGTAGTGGTCTGGTACTGAGAAGACCCTAAGTTAGTAGTGGTCTGGTACTGAGAAGACCCTAAGTTAGTAGTGGTCTGGTACTGAGAAGACCCTAAGTTAGGAGTGGTCTGGTACTGAGAAGACCCTAAGTTAGTAGTGGTCTGGTACTGAGAAGACCCTACGTTAGTAGTGGTCTGGTACTGAGAAGACCCTAAGTTAGTAGTGGTCTGATACTGAGAAGACCCTAAGTTAGGAGTGGTCTGGTACTGAGAAGACCCTACGTTAGTAGTGGTCTGGTACTGAGAAGACCCTACGTTAGTAGTGGTCTGGTACTGAGAAGACCCTAAGTTAGTAGTGGTCTGGTACTGAGAAGACCCTAAGTTAGTAGTGGTCTGATACTGAGAAGACCCTACGTTAGTAGTGGTCTGGTACTGAGAAGACCCTAAGTTAGTAGTGGTCTGGTACTGAGAAGACCCTAAGTTAGTAGTGGTCTGGTACTGAGAAGACCCTAAGTTAGGAGTGGTCTGGTACTGAGAAGACCCTAAGTTAGTAGTGGTCTGGTACTGAGAAGACCCTACGTTAGTAGTGGTCTGGTACTGAGAAGACCCTACGTTAGTAGTGGTCTGGTACTGAGAAGACCCTAAGTTAGGAGTGGTCTGGTACTGAGAAGACCCTAAGTTAGGAGTGGTCTGGTACTGAGAAGACCCTACTTTAGTAGTGGTCTGGTACTGAGAAGACCCTAAGTTAGGAGTGGTCTGGTACTGAGAAGACCCTAAGTTAGGAGTGGTCTGGTACTGAGAAGACCCTAAGTTAGTAGTGGTCTGGTACTGAGAAGACCATAAGTTAGGAGTGGTCTGGTACTGAGAAGATAACATAGGTTCACTCTTTTTGACGTGTTGTGTTAATGTTATTAGTCTCAGTCTCAAGTGGTGCAGGAAAACAAGAGAGACAGAGGATGAGTTTTATTGACTTCTCATCCCCCCATCTCTCCTTTTCATCCCCCATCTCTCCTCTTCATCCTCCATCTCTCCTCTTCATCACCCATCTCTCCTCTTCATCCTTCATCTCTCCTCTTCATCACCCATCTCTCCTCTTCATCCTCCATCTCTCCTCTTCATCACCCATCTCTCCTCTTCATCCTCCTTCTCTCCTCTTCATCCTCCATCTCTCCTCTTCCTCACCCATCTCTCCTCTTCATCCTCCATCTCTCCTCTTCATCACCCATCTCTCCTCTTCATCCTCCATCTCTCCTCTTCATCACCCATCTCTCCTCTTCATCCTTCATCTCTCCTCTCCACCCTCCATCTCTCCTCTTCATCCTTCATCTCTCCTCTTCATCCTTCATCTCTCCTCTCCATCTCCCATCTCTCCTCTTCATGCTTCATCTCTCCTCTTCATCCTTCATCTCTCCTCTCCATCTCCCATCTCTCCTCTCCATCTCCCATCTCTCCTCTTCATCCTTCATCTCTCCTCTTCATCCTCCATCTCTCCTCTTCATCCTCCATCTCTCCTCTTCCTCACCCATCTCTCCTCTTCATCCTCCATCTCTCCTCTTCATCACCCATCTCTCCTCTTCATCCTCCATCTCTCCTCTTCATCACCCATCTCTCCTCTTCATCCTTCATCTCTCCTCTCCACCCTCCATCTCTCCTCTTCATCCTTCATCTCTCCTCTTCATCCTTCATCTCTCCTCTCCATCTCCCATCTCTCCTCTTCATGCTTCATCTCTCCTCTTCATCCTTCATCTCTCCTCTCCATCTCCCATCTCTCCTCTCCATCTCCCATCTCTCCTCTTCATCCTTCATCTCTCCTCTTCATCCTCCATCTCTCCTCTTCATCCTTCATCTCTCCTCTTCATCCTTCATCTCTCCTCTCCATCTCCCATCTCTCCTCTTCATCCTTCATCTCTCCTCTTCATCCTTCATCTCTCCTCTCCATCCTCCATCTCTCCTCTTCATCCCCCATCTCTCCTCTCCATCCTCCATTTCCCCTCTTCATCCTTCATCACCCATCTCTCCTCTTCATCCTTCATCTCTCCTCTTCATCCTTCATCTCTCCTCTTCATCCTTCATCTCTCCTCTCCATCCTCCATCTCTCCTCTTCATCCCCCATATCTCCTCTCCATCCTCCATCTCCCCTCTTCATCCTTCATCACCCATCTCTCCTCTTCATCCTTCATCTCTCCTCTTCATGACCCATCTCTCCTCTTCATCCTTCATCTCTCCTCTCCATCTCCCATCTCTCCTCTCCATCTCCCATCTCTCCTCTTCATCACCCATCTCTCCTCTTCATCACCCATCTCTCCTCTCCATCTCCCATCTCTCCTCTCCATCTCCCATCTCTCCTCTCCATCTCCCATCTCTCCTCTTCATCACCCATCTCTCCTCTTCATCACCCATCTCTCCTCTCCATCTCCCATATCTCCTCTCCATCCTCCATCTCTCCTCTCCATCCTCCATCTCCCCTCTTCATCCTTCATCACCCATCTCTCCTCTTCATCCTTCATCTCTCCTCTTCATCACCCATCTGTCCTCTCCATCCTCCATCTCTCCTCTCCATCCTCCTCTGTCTGAGAGAGTTGATGATGAAATTACGTTTTCTTTTCCTCTGTTTTTATCTCCATACACTCTGGAGGACTGAGTGTGTGTGTGTGTGTGTGTGTGTGTGTGTGTGTGTGTGTGTGTGTGTGTGTGTGTGTGTATGACCTTTTAATCTGTGCCAAACCCTCTCAGACTTGACCCATGGTGAGGTACTCACCAAATATGTTTTTATCAGCCACCTTTATCTATCTCTGTCATCTCACTGCAAATACTAGCTGTAGTTCTGATGACGTCTTAGGGGGAAAAGGACAGAAAGAGAGGTGGTGAAGGGAGAAACTGTTGTTAACACATCCTCTCTGGCTGTTCTAGCCCACATCTTTACACTAATAACAACTGAAGTGTGTTGTGACTGTATATGTGTGTGTGTGTGTGTATGTGTGTGTGTGTGTGTGTGTGTGTCTTTGTGTGTGTGTGTGTGTGTGTGCGTGTGTGTAAGTTGTGTGTGTGCATGTGCACGCATGCATGCATGCAGCTGTGTGTGTGTCTCAGTGTGTGTGTGTGTGTGTGTGTGTGTGTGTGTGAATGTGAGTGTTGGGGGGTAGTTAGATAGTAAATGCATGGCATTGTATGCACACAAATGACGCCTTGACTTGGAACAGCTTGAATTGGGGACTTTGAACATTGAGCAAAAACACAGGGACAAGGAAACATATGTAGCTGTCTGTCCATCCATCTGGGACCAGGCGGTACTAACCCTAACCCTGTACTAACACTATCCCTGTACTAACCCTAACCCTGTACTAACCCTAACCCTGTACTAACCCTAACCCTATACTAACCCTAACCCTGTACTAACCCTAACCCTGTACTAACCCTAACCCTGTACTAACCCTATCCCTGTACTAACCCTAACCCTGTACTAACCCTAACCCTGTACTAACCCTAACCCTGTACTAACCCTAACCCTGTACTAACCCTATCCCTATTCCCTATACTAGTCCCACATCCACAGACAAACAGAAGAAGCTTCTCATTAACACATCATTATGGTCCTAAACAGACAACAGCAGTGCAGGTTTAAATCGACTACTGTATGTAGCAGAGGAAGATGAGGTGACTCCTTTTCTCTCCTGTGGTCTCCTCTGGAGACGAGGTGTGAAATCAATGGGAAAAACAGTCCATGTGTCAAATCATGTGGTTTCAATATGATTTTAACATGTTTGTAATGTGGTTTATATATATTTGTTACATGGTTCTAATATTATTATAATATGATTGTAATATGGTTGTAATATGGTTGTAATATGGTTGTAATATGGTTCTAATATTATTATAATATGATTGTAATATGGTTGTAATATGGTTGTAATATGTTGTAATATGGTTGTAATATGGTTGTAATATGGTTGTAATATGGTTCTAATATGGTTGTAATATGGTTGTAATATGGTTGTAATATGGTTGTAATATGTTGTAATATGGTTGTAATATGGTTGTAATATGGTTGTAATATGGTTCTAATATTATTATAATATGATTGTAATATGGTTGTAATATGGTTGTAATATGGTTGTAATATGTTGTAATATGGTTGTAATATGTTGTAATATGGTTGTAATATGGTTGTGATATGGTTGTAATATGTTGTAATATGTTGTAATATGTTGTAATATGGTTGTAATATGGTTGTAATATGGTTGTAATATGGTTGTAATATGGTTGTAATATGGTTGTAATATGGTTGTAATATGGTTGTAATATGGTTGTAATATGGTTGTGATATGGTTGTAATATGGTTGTAATATGGTTGTAATATGGTTGTAATATGTTGTAATATGGTTGTAATATGTTGTAATATGTTGTAATATGGTTGTAATATGGTTGTAATATGGTTGTAATATGGTTGTAATATGGTTGTGATATGGTTGTAATATGGTTGTAATATGGTTGTAATATGGTTGTAATATGGTTGTAATATGGTTGTAATATGGTTGTAATATGATTTCAATATGGTTGTAATATGGTTGTAATATGGTTGTAATATGGTTGTAATATGGTTGTGATATGGTTGTAATATGGTTGTAATATGGTTGTAATATGGTTGTGATATGGTTGTAATATGGTTGTGATATGGTTGTAATATGTTGTAATATGGTTGTGATATGGTTGTGATATGATTGTAATATGGTTGTGATATGGTTGTGATATGGTTGTAATATGGTTGTAATATGGTTGTAATATGGTTGTAATATGGTTGTGATATGGTTGTAATATGGTTGTAATATGGTTGTGATATGGTTGTAATATGGTTGTAATATGGTTGTAATATGGTTGTAATATGGTTGTGATATGATTGTAATATGGTTGTGATATGGTTGTGATATGGTTGTAATATGGTTGTAATATGGTTGTAATATGGTTGTAATATGGTTGTGATATGGTTGTAATATGGTTGTAATATGTTGTAATATGGTTGTAATATGGTTGTAATATGTTGTAATATGTTGTAATATGGTTGTAATATGGTTGTAATATGGTTGTGATATGGTTGTAATATGGTTGTAATATGGTTGTAATATGGTTGTAATATGGTTGTGATATGGTTGTAATATGGTTGTAATATGGTTGTAATATCTTGTAATGTGGTTGTAATTATAACTTCTGTTTTAGGACAAGATTGACCATTATTATGTGAACTGGTGGTATTTACCTATGCTCTTTTGTTAAGGATATAATTAGTGTGTATTGTGATTAATGCCACTGCCTTTTAAATGGTGCGTGGATGTGTATTGTGATTAATGCCACTGCCTTTTAAATGGTGCGTGGATGTGTATTGTGATTAATGCCACTGCCTTTTAAATGGTGCGTGGATGTGTATTGTGATTAATGCAACTGCCTTTTAAATGGTGCGTGGATGTGTATTGTGATTAATGCAACTGCCTTTTAAATGGTGCGTGGATGTGTATTGTGATTAATGCCACTGCCTTTTAAATGGTGCGTGGATGTGTATTGTGATTAATGCAACTGCCTTTTAAATGGTGCGTGGATGTGTAATGTGATTAATGCCACTGCCTTTTAAATGGTGCGTGGATGTGTATTGTGATTAATGCCACTGCCTTTTAAATGGTGCGTGGATGTGTATTGTGATTAATGCCACTGCCTTTTAAATGGTGCGTGGATGTGTATTGTGATTAATGCCACTGCCTTTTAAATGGTGCGTGGATGTGTATTGTGATTGTCTAATATGTCAATTCAATCAATCCAATCCGTCACTCCAGTTATTGAGATGATTTTAACTGGTGGGTTACATATAACTACTGTAATGCTTTGCTGCTAGGATAATTCTCTCCAAGTACATGGTTTTATCAGCATACATTGTGTGTCTGTTCCAGTGTGTTTCATCAGAGTTAGATGGATCAGCGGAGCGCGGCAGGGTGATTATCATAGGATTTAGAGGTGCATATGGCCCAATCGACAAGGGGTAACACCTTCTCTGGGCTGGAGCCAAATGGGGAATCTAGAACATTTATTCAGTGTTAACACAAGGTTAATGTACTACACAGGGGTTAAACACCAAGTAGTGTAGTGTGTATAAGCTGAATTCAGTTATAGTTATATTTATCTATATATATATATATATATATATATATATATATATATATATATATATATATATACAAAGATAATGTATATATACAAAGATGATGTCTGCACAACTCGAACATGCTCCCACTGTGATGTATTCAGACACACACATAACACAGTGTTGGTATATTGTGTATCAGGTGAAGTCTTGTTGCATTGTGAAATATTGTAGAACCTAGATTCTAAGGATGGCTGTTGGAAATGAGAACCGTCTAGACACACTGTAGAGCAACTCTTCAGCTTGTTAGTTCAACGTGTCAGTGTGTTTGTCTACCTCTGACATGAATCTTCCAGTTACAGCATAAAGGCCTATTTGATTTCTTCTTCGTTGTGACCGTGGGGAATAGACAGACTGGGGAGTCTGGAACATACAGGCGTCAGTATGAATAATATAAAGCAGGGTTGAATGTTGTTGATCCCCAGATGACGTCTGAGACATGAAGTCACAAGCCTGCCACACACACACCTCAACCCCCACACTAACACTGTCGCTGAGGTGTGACCTGCTGGAGTGTGTGAGGACTGAGTTAGAGGAGGGGGAGGTTTGAGTGAGAATAGGGGAAAGGTCACACACAAAGAGGTTGTAAGGCGTGTGTGCGTGTGTGTGTGTGTGTGTGTGTGTGTGTGTGTGTGTGTGTGTGTGTGTGTGTGTGTGAGGGGGGTCGTGAAGTCAGGGCAGGATAGGGCACAAGTCGTTTCGCTCCACCGGTTACAGAGACCCCCTGCTCCTGTCCTGATAAGACCAAGCTTAAAGGCCACGATGGGGACAGTCCTTCCCCTCCCTCCATCCCTCCATCTAGACAGACTAGGAGTGGAGGAGGAGACGATAAGGATTCTGAATGTAGAAGCAACAAAGCCAGCCTCTAGAAATTGGAAAGGCATTAGCATGACACCGTACGTCTTTTAACAGCAGTGTAAAACTGTCACTCCTACACGAAGGCAGCAGACAGAAGAGGTCCTATCAGGCTTTATCAGAACCTCTGTGGTTACCATAGTCACTCAGGGACAAATCGGCTGCCATGAGATGTGACTGACTGACTGACTGACTAACTAGCTAACTAACTAACTAACTAACTAACGAACAAACTGCTGGACTGTTATGACTGGTCAGAATGACTGCAGGGACAGTATTTGTAAAGTATCTCAGAGAAGGAGTGCTGATCTCGGATCATGTCTTTCCCTGTCCATTCATAATGTAAAAAGACAACATTATCCTGCCCTAAATCACCACTCCTATTCTGAGACGCTTTACGAATCCCGGCCCGGGACTGATATTTCTGACTCTGTTCCGTGTGGAGTCTGTGGGGGTTGGAGGTGGCTGTGTGCTTCTGTTCACAGTGACTGGATGTGATGGGAATTAGACAGGTGTTGCTAGGTCCTGAAAAAGGCCTTTGTGCTGTAAGGTCGTCTGAACTATATCCCCTCTTTATTTGATATAGTATGTAACCCAAAAGCTTTGCTGTGTTATTCTGGATGTGATGTGACCAACAGTAGGCCGTTACTACCATCTCACCCTTCAGCCCCACCACCCCCACATCCCGAAGTGTGGCTCCTCACTTATCAGTAACCAGACTCCACGTCTCGTGTCCGTTCCCCTCTGGTGCCCCCGTCTGTCCGTCTGTCCGTCTGCCTGTCAGTGCCAAAATAACGCAGATTTACACAAGCCACCCTTGGAGATGGCACCTGTGTGTGTGTGTGTGTGTGTGTGTGTGTGTGTGTGTGTGTGTGTGTGTAATAGTTTTTCCCCTTCCCCTGTCTGATAGATATTAGTCCCTCTCAGGACAGGGCTAATTTCCCCTTCCCCTGTCTGTGGCGTCTGTCTCTGATTCAGTTTGAAGCTAACCTTGTGCTACTATAACCTCATAATATACTGTAGCTCGTGGATACACTTCTGGTCTTCTGGGCTCCGTCTGTTTAAATGGACAGATGCTCCATTAAGAGGTAGCAGGTTCTTCATATGTCACTTTTCCATCACGTGTGTGTGTTTCTGTGTGTGTGCCTCTGCCGCCCGAACCACGTCCCACTTCATGCCCAGGCGTGCCTGTCCACATGCTCACGTGAAGTTGAGGCTTAACCAAGTGTACTAATGAGGTATTACATGACAGTACAGTCTGGTGTTGGGTTCCCACTTAACCAACTGCGCTTTAGTGTGTGTGTGTGTGTGTGTGTGTGTGTGTGTGTGTGTGTGTGTGAGGGGGGTCGTGAAGTCAGGGCAGGATAGGGCACAAGTCGTTTCGCTCCACCGGTTACAGAGACCCCCTGCTCCTGTCCTGATAAGACCAAGCTTAAAGGCCACGATGGGGACAGTCCTTCCCCTCCCTCCATCCCTCCATCTAGACAGACTAGGAGTGGAGGAGGAGACGATAAGGATTCTGAATGTAGAAGCAACAAAGCCAGCCTCTAGAAATTGGAAAGGCATTAGCATGACACCGTACGTCTTTTAACAGCAGTGTAAAACTGTCACTCCTACACGAAGGCAGCAGACAGAAGAGGTCCTATCAGGCTTTATCAGAACCTCTGTGGTTACCATAGTCACTCAGGGACAAATCGGCTGCCATGAGATGTGACTGACTGACTGACTGACTAACTAGCTAACTAACTAACTAACTAACTAACGAACAAACTGCTGGACTGTTATGACTGGTCAGAATGACTGCAGGGACAGTATTTGTAAAGTATCTCAGAGAAGGAGTGCTGATCTCGGATCATGTCTTTCCCTGTCCATTCATAATGTAAAAAGACAACATTATCCTGCCCTAAATCACCACTCCTATTCTGAGACGCTTTACGAATCCCGGCCCGGGACTGATATTTCTGACTCTGTTCCGTGTGGAGTCTGTGGGGGTTGGAGGTGGCTGTGTGCTTCTGTTCACAGTGACTGGATGTGATGGGAATTAGACAGGTGTTGCTAGGTCCTGAAAAAGGCCTTTGTGCTGTAAGGTCGTCTGAACTATATCCCCTCTTTATTTGATATAGTATGTAACCCAAAAGCTTTGCTGTGTTATTCTGGATGTGATGTGACCAACAGTAGGCCGTTACTACCATCTCACCCTTCAGCCCCACCACCCCCACATCCCGAAGTGTGGCTCCTCACTTATCAGTAACCAGACTCCACGTCTCGTGTCCGTTCCCCTCTGGTGCCCCCGTCTGTCCGTCTGTCCGTCTGCCTGTCAGTGCCAAAATAACGCAGATTTACACAAGCCACCCTTGGAGATGGCACCTGTGTGTGTGTGTGTGTGTGTGTGTGTGTGTGTGTGTGTGTGTGTGTGTGTAATAGTTTTTCCCCTTCCCCTGTCTGATAGATATTAGTCCCTCTCAGGACAGGGCTAATTTCCCCTTCCCCTGTCTGTGGCGTCTGTCTCTGATTCAGTTTGAAGCTAACCTTGTGCTACTATAACCTCATAATATACTGTAGCTCGTGGATACACTTCTGGTCTTCTGGGCTCCGTCTGTTTAAATGGACAGATGCTCCATTAAGAGGTAGCAGGTTCTTCATATGTCACTTTTCCATCACGTGTGTGTGTTTCTGTGTGTGTGCCTCTGCCGCCCGAACCACGTCCCACTTCATGCCCAGGCGTGCCTGTCCACATGCTCACGTGAAGTTGAGGCTTAACCAAGTGTACTAATGAGGTATTACATGACAGTACAGTCTGGTGTTGGGTTCCCACTTAACCAACTGCGCTTTAGTGTGTGTGTGTGTGTGTGTGTGTGTGTGTGTGTGTGTGTGTGTGTGTGTGTGCGTGTGTGTGTGTTTTGATGTGTTCGCATGTGTTTGCGTAAGCGTGTATTTGTGCATGCGTGCATGTGTGTGCCCACATGAAAAAATACTATTGTATACTATGGTAAAATACTATTGTATACTATGGTAAACTACTATAGTATTCAGTGTAATGTTTTTGCAGACCTTGCTGTAGTATTCACTACAGTGAACACTGTAGTATTTAGACTGCAAGCCCTGCCACATCCGCTGAGTGTCAGAACCGGTGTAGTACGATTCAATCTTATCCCTGTATTAATGCTTTGCCTGTTTGATGGTTCATCGGAGGGCATAGCGGGATTTCTTATACGCTTCCGAGTTAGAGTCCCGCTCCTTGAAAATGGCACCTCTACCCTTTAGCTCAGTGTGGATGTTGCCTGTAATCCATGACTTCTGGTTGGGGTATGTACGTACGGTCAGTGTGGGGACAACGTCATCGATGCACTTATTGATAAAGCCAGTGACTGATGTGGTGTACTCGGAAGAATCCTGGAATATATTGCAGTCTGTGATAGCAAAACAGTCCTGTAGTTTAGGATCTGCTTCATCTGAACACTTCTTTATTGACTGAGTCACTGGTGCTTCCTGCTTATTTTTTTTTGCTTGTAAGCAGGAATCAGGAGGATAGAATTATGGTCAGATTTGCCAAATGGAGGGCGAGGGAGAGCTTTGTACGCGTCTTTGTGTGCGGAGTAAAGGTGGTCTAGAGTTTTTTCCCCTCTGGTTGCACATTTAACATGCTGATAGAAATGAGGTAAAACAGATGTAAGTTTTCCTGCATTAAAGTCGCCGGCCACTAGGAGCGCCGCCTCTGGATGAGCATTTTCCTGTTTGCTTATGGCCGTATACAGCTCATTGAGTGCGGTCTTAGTGCCAGCATCGGTCTGTGGTGGTATGTAGACAGCTATGAAAAATACAGATGAAAACTTTCTAGGTAGATAGTGTGGTCTACAGCTTATCATGAGATACTCTACCTCAGGCGAGCAAAACCTTGAGGCTTCCTTAGATATTGTGCACAAGCTGTTGTTTACAAATATACATTGTCTTACCAGAGGAAGCTGTTCTATCCTGCCGATCCAGTGTATAACCCGCCACCTGTATGTTATTCATGTCATCGTTCAGCCGTGTCCCGTTGGTAGGATATCCCGGAATATATTAATGTCCCGTTGGTAGGATATCCCGGAATATATTAATGTCCCGTTGGTAGGATATCCCGGAATATATTAATGTCCCGTTGGTAGGATATCCCGGAATATATTAATGTCCCGTTGGTAGGATATCCCGGAATATATTAATGTCCCGTTGGTAGGATATCCCGGAATATATTAATGTCCCGTTGGTAGGATATCCCGGAATATATTAATGTCCCGTTGGTAGGATATCCCGGAATATATTAATGTCCCGTTGGTAGGATATACGTGCTTTTAGTTCATCCAATTTATTATCCAGCGATTGTGCATTGTACATTGGCCATCCGTAAGGGATCCCCACAAGGCACCCCGATCTCTTTCCGCAATACCTCTTGCCTTTTATTCTCCTGCGAATGACGGGGATGAGGGCCTGTTCGGGTGTCTGGAGTAAATCCCTCTCGTCCGGGTCATTAAAGAGAGTTAACTATATTATAAATACTCTATTAAAAGAAAGGTGTAGAATATACAATATTAGTGTAGTGTGTTTGCAGACTGTAGTATACTGTAGTATTTCCTGCCGATTTTCTTGTTTTATTATCTTCCACATAGAAGTGGAGGTTTTCTCCTTGAGGAAACTGGAGAAATACTAAAGGAGCTAATTTTCCATAGCCTGTAGGTAGACAGGACTGGAGTGTGAACACATACTGTAGGTTGGCGCTTCTGCTCTGTTCTACTTATAGGGAACACAATATATGGTCTATACTTGGCATGTCGGTTTCTCACTTATGTGTGGCACAAATTGGGAGATGGGGGGAGGGGAATGGTTAGGGTATACGCAAGATAAATACAATGGATTTGCTATAGTTAAAAGTGTAGTGTTTTTGCGGACTGTAGTATTTTGGGGAATAATATTGAAGTATCTACTATAATATTTTACAGTATACTACAACATTCTATAGTTAGGATACTCGAGGGATTCTACAGTGTGTAGTATAGTATTCTACAGTATACTACAGTTTACTACAGAATTATATAGTAAGTACTGTAGTATTCTATAGTAAACTGTTGTTTTTTTTCATGTTGGTGCATGTGTGTGTGTTTGTGTGTGTGTGTAGTAGATTTTAGTCCCTCTCAGGACAGGGCTCTGTGTCGCCTTACAGATAGAATATCATCCCACCATCTGTTCTATCCACTAACAGAGGTTTCACTCTGCTGGAACCAGAGACCAGCTACAGTTATTATTATGGGTTACTATAGGAAGTCAGGACACACGTTACTGTAGCTGTGTGTGTGTGTGTGTGTGTGTGTGTGTGTGTGTGTGTGTGTGTGTGTGTGTGTGTGTGTGTGTGTGTGTGTGTGTGTGTGTGTGTGTGTGTGTGTGTGTGTGTGTGTGTGTGTGTGTGTGTGTGTGCGTATATGTGCGTGTGTTGTTCTTTGTTTAAGCTATCCTAAGCAACGTTTATCATAATTTATCATCACATAATAATCATTTTTATTATCTCACTCCATTCACACATTCATCCATAGTAAAGAAAGCACTATGAATGTAATGTTAAGTGATGATTGAGGTGGTTGAACGGAGCGGAATTAGAGTTTCAATTCGTCTTCTACAAGTTTTTTTCTTTGCTGTTGAATAACTGCTCTTTTCCGGTGGTATTTTCTCTCCGGGTATATCCCCTCTTCTGTTCAGGCTCGCTGAAGTGTGAAGTGGTTTCTTTTCCCAGGAAACTATCGGGTGGGTTAAAGGAAGGGAGGAAGCAGTAGTTATGAATATGCTAATGAGAGAGGTGCTTCCAGTAGAAATATGCATGACATTAAAATAAAAAGAGGTGGGGAGAAATGTGATAGTTGAGGCAGCCAGGCTTATTAGGTGAATTCCACCTTCATCATTTTATGCGCATACATTTGTCTCTTTCTCAGCAGCAAAATGTTTCACTTTATAAGCTTTTGGCATGTTCTCTAATTATGCCCCCACCCCTTGTACACAAAGCTATTTTGCTCCCAACCAAATTTGGGACCCCCCCCCCCGTTCCACCCCGTTCCCCACCAAATAACACAAGATGGCTGACAAAAAGAAGCTGAACTTAAAAACTCTCCCCTGGCTTTCCAGTGGTGTCTGGCACCTGGAGTCTCTCTATTAACCCTGTGTAGAGAGCTTGTCTCAGCCTCAGTCACAGAGCTGCTGTCAACTAAAAACAAACCTGTTTCTCTCTCAAACGAGAGACTGGAGAACAACATAGAGAGGCAGAGCAACAGGGCTGACACCATGAGACATAGTGGTGTCTACAGGGCTGACACCATGAGACATAGTGGTGTCTACAGGGCTGACACCATGAGACATAGTGGTGTCTACAGGGCTGACACCATGAGACATAGTGGTGTCTACAGGGCTGACACCATGAGACATAGGGGTGTCTACAGGGCTGACACCAAGAGTACCTCACCATGGGTCAAGTCTGAGAGGGAGGTTTGACACAGATTAAAAGGTCATACACAAACACACACACACACACACACACACACAAACACACAAACACACAAACAAGCAAACACAGTACAAGCTCGCTACAGGCCCTAGAAGTACCCTGTAATGGCCTGCCAGCTTGAGCCAGTGTGTGTCCGTTCGGTACGATGGTTCGCTAATAAAACAGCAGGGTGCCCCCATCCACCCTGCACCGTCCAGCCAGACCTGAGTTCAACCAGTATTACTATACCTGCACCGTCCAGCCAGACCTGAGTTCAACCAGTATTACTATCCCTGCACCGTCCAGCCAGACCTGAGTTCAACCAGTATTACTATCCCTGCACTGTCCAGCCAGACCTGAGTTCAACCAGTATTACGATTAATTCTCCTTTGTCTGCTCTTCATTTAGCTTACCAGGCACAAAGGAACTAATGGGCTAGTTCCAAAAGTGCAAACCCCAACCCAAGACAGGCAGGCTGAATAAAACACTTTAATTTAGAAAGAAAATGAATACGATATGAACGCTTGTTCTGTCCAGTCAACCAGACCCCCCTCCATCACTCTGTGGGTTCCCATAGTATCCCTCTATTCTCCTTTCCTCCTCCACCAATCCCTCCATCACAGAGGAGTATGGTAGAGGGGTAGCTACCCTCTGTCTGAACCCCAGGCTGGGTGATTAATGTGGGCCTAATCGCTGACCCTCTGAGGTCTAATTCAAACACATTGCCTGTGTTATGTGGTGGCTTCGGCTGGCAGGGAGGGATATTGTGTGGCTGTTGTTTTAATGGCAGCAGGGAGATGAATGGAGGAGTAATGATGGTGGGAGGATCAGGACACAACGGAGATCCTGGCACTGACCAGACCACATTCATTACTCTATCAGGATATAAATCTAAAGAGGGGATAAAACCCAGCCGGAGGGAGGGAGGGAGGGAGGGAGGGAGGGAGGGAGGGAGGGAGGGAGGGAGGGAGGGAGGGGTGTATAAAAGACACAGAAGTGACACACTTCCTGGATGTAAGTCCCATGAGGTAAACAGAGCTAGATGTGTTAACACAAGACAAAGTCCTGTTCAATGTGGTTGTAAGCAGTAGAGAAATAATACAACAGACATACTGGAAATGGATGCAGAGGCTTTTCACGGACCCTGTTTGTTTGTTTCACCACGACTGACACCAGCCAGAGGGATTTAGTGTAAAGCAAGGAATGTGTCCGCTCTTCTGCTAGCCAATATTGAGAGAGAGAGAGAGAGAGAGAGAGAGAGAGAGAGAGAGACATAAACCCTGATGAGTTCACTTGCCAACAGAGTAGTGTGGTGGAGAGATTACTATCCAGTTGCCAGTATCCACACGACCACATACCTCGTCCAAAAAACAACACATTTTACACCCCACTGAGACAAAAGCCTAGTAATTTATGCATCGCCAGGGCGGTGTGATGTGTGAATGGTTGTTTGGGTGGATAACGGGTGTGTGTGTGTGTGTGTGTGTGTGTGTGTGTGTGTGTGTGTGTGTGTGTGTGTGTCTGTGTGTGTGTGTGTGTGTGTGTGTGTGTGTGTGTGTGTGTGTGTGTGTGTGTGTGTGTGTGTGTGTGTGTGTGTGTGTGTGTGTGTGTGTATACATGTGCGGGTGTATGCGTCTAGTGTGATTGTATTGTGGTTGCTATGGCGCCTGGTTAATGGTTTGTTGATGCAGTTTGTCATAACCCACACCATCCGTGGCTGCTTCGGGTGATCCTCTAGCTCTGATAACCCCATTAGTTATACGGCAGACAGACACATTGCCCTGCCATGATTTACGATGCTACACAACCCAAACACATTTTTCACACCATGATAGAAACATGAAGAAAACGGTGAAGTTTGCATTTGTTTGTAGGAACATGCTAATGTGAATACTGAATTACTGTCACTTCTACTACTGTAGGGTGTGTGTGTGTGTGTGTGTGTGTGTGTGTGTGTGTGTGTGTGTGTGTGTGTGTGTGTGTGTGTGTGTGTGTGTGTGTGTGTGTGTGTGTGTGTGTGTGTGTGTGTGTGTGTGTGTGTTTGCTCCTTGATTACGGTATTGGTGCTAAGCGTGTAGCGGGCAACATGGAGATTCTCAGGCATAAACACAGCCTCCAGTCATGGCACCTTGAAAAGCACAATAGAAGAGAAATCCCAGATGATTCTCGTTGCCTGTTCTACCTTGAATCAGGAGTGTGGAGGGTTTCTGAAGTGTATAATGAAGGAAAGAAGGACCCTTTTCTTCTATAGTGAAGGAAAAAACCTTCCTGTCTACTATTCACAGAGGCATAATGGGAGAGACAATTTGATGATGAGACCCATACAGATGTAGGATCTTAATTTGACCAGTTTCTCACAGCAAGAAAATGATCCTGCAGCAACAGGAAATGTGAATTATTGTGTGGATTATAATGAATGGAATTTTTTAAAAGGGATGATACATTTTAAAGTGGAAATGACAAACTTTAGAAGCCTTTTAAAATTGACACTTCCCGCAACAACAGGGGGTTCAAATTAAGAGCCGACATCTGTAGTGTGTTCTGCAACAACAGACGCTAACCTTTGATTTCCTGTTGTTACATCAGAAGGCCTGGTCGGTGGAGGTGATGGTGACTAGGCTGATCAGACTGTCTGGTTCCCTCTCACTCACCCTGCCTCTCTTCTCCCCGGATGTCTCCTATGCTGCTCCTGGAACTGGGTTGAGGAGTTTGGGTTGTTAAGAGAGAGAGAGCGCGAGTGTGTGTGTGTGAGAGAGAGAAATTCGCTAACAGCAAACAAGAGAAGAGGGAGAGACCAATCTAGAGAGACCAGTGAGAGAGGGAGTGAGTGATGAAGTGGTTAGTGAGAGAGTGTTATCAGTGTGTTTCCCAGAACACACTGCCTCTCTAATCCATACATATTGTGGTGTGTGATGTTGGCTGGATTGACCAGAGGGTTTTTACATCAGTCCAGGAATTACATAGATTGTCTTTTTCATGTTTTCATGTGTTTTTTTTGTAATGCAGAACTAATTGATTATATTCAGCTGTGGTGTAGTAGAGGTCTGTATCTGTGTTACCGTGAAGGACACTCATGACATGGTACACTCATCATCAAGGACACACACGTGTGTGTGCGTAGATTTGCGCACACACACACACACACACACACACACACACACACACACACACACACACACACACACACACACACACACACACACACACACACACACACACACACACACACACACACACACACACACACACACACACACACACACACCACCATTACTATGAATAGCGATGGCTGTGTTTTAAGGTGTTCCACAGAGCTCTATGGAGTGTAAACCCTCCACTTGGACAAGTGTCTAAAATCGCACCCTATTCCCTATATAGCACACTACTTTTGACTAGGGCCCCCACTATTTATGGAATAGGTTGTCATTTTGGACACACCTCTAGGGTTCTCCAGTCTCAGTTTACCCCCCTCTGTCTGATTAGCATACCTTGTCACTGTGATTAATTGGTGCAAAACAGCATATCATGGAAATAATTAACAGTCAAATCAAATCAAATTGTATTTGTCACATGCGCCGAATACAACTGGTGTAGACTTTACCCTAAAATACAACTGGTGTAGACTTTACCCTAAAATACAACTGGTGTAGACTTTACCCTAAAATACAACTGGTGTAGACTTTACCCTAAAATACAACTGGTGTAGACTTTACCCTAAAATACAACTGGTGTAGACTTTACCCTAAAATACAACTGGTGTAGACTTTACCCTAAAATACAACTGGTGTAGACTTTACCCTAAAATACAACTAGTGTAGACTTTACCCTAAAATACAACTGGTGTAGACTTTACCCTAAAATACAACTGGTGTAGACTTTACCCTAAAATACAACTGGTGTAGACTTTACCCTAAAATACAACTGGTGTAGACTTTACCCTAAAATGCTTACGAGCCCTTCCCAACAACGCAGACTTTAAAAATAAAAAAGCAACACAAGAGGAATAAAATAAAATACACAAGAATGGAGCAACAGTACATACAGGAAGTACCAGTACCAGTACCAGATCAATGTGGAGCTATATACAGGGAGTACCAGTACCAGTACCAGATCAATGTGGAGCTATATACAGGGAGTACCAGTACCAGTACCAGATCAATGTGGAGCTATATACAGGGAGTACCTGTACCAGATCAATGTGGAGCTATCTACAGGGAGTACCAGTACCAGTAGCAGTACCAGATCAATGTGGAGCTATATACAGGGAGTACCAGTACCACTACCTGTACCAGATCAATGTGGAGCTATATACAGGGAGTACCAGTACCAGTACCAGATCAATGTGGAGCTATATACAGGGAGTACCAGTACCAGTACCAGATCAATGTGGAGCTATATACAGGGAGTACCAGTACCAGTAGCAGTACCAGATCAATGTGGAGCTATATACAGGGAGTACCAGTACCAGTACCATATCAGTGTGGAGCTATATACAGGGAGTACCAGTACCAGATCAATGTGGAGCTATATACAGGGAGTACCAGTACCTGTACCAGATCAATGTGGAGCTATATACAGGGAGTACCAGTACCAGTACCAGATCAATGTGGAGCTATATACAGGGAGTACCAGTACCAGATCAATGTGGAGCTATATACAGGGAGTACCAGTACCAGTAGCAGTACCTGTACCAGTACCAGTAGCAGTAGCAGTACCAGTGTGGAGTGTCAATGTAGTGTGTGAGTGAATGAGGGAGTATTAATGTAGTGTGTGAGGGAGTGTGGGAGTATTAATGTAGTGTGTGGGGGAGTGTGGGAGTATTAATGTAGTGTGTGAGGGAGTGTGTATGTAGTTTGTATAATGTATATAATCTAGCGAGTGTAGGATAGCATAGGGTCAGTGTGCATAGGGTCAGTGTGCATAGGGTCAGTGTGCATAGGGTCAGTGTGCATAGGGTCAGTGTGCATAGGGTCAGTGTGCATAGGGTCAGTGTGCATAGGGTCAGTGTGCATAGGGTCAGTGTGCATAGGGTCAGTGTGCATAGGGTCAGTGTGCATAGGGTCAGTGTGCATAGGGTCAGTGTGCATAGGGTCAGTGTGCATAGGGTCAGTGTGCATAGGGTCAGTGTGCATAGGGTCAGTGTGCATAGGGTCAGTGTACATAGGGTCAGTGTACATAGGGTCAGTGTGCATAGGGTCAGTGTGCATAGGGTCAGTGTGCATAGGGTCAGTGTGCATAGGGTCAGTGCAAGATAGAGTCAGTGTAGATAGTTTTGGGTACCATTAATTGACTATTTAGCAGTCTGGCTTGGGGGTAGAGCCGATGGTCAAGAATCGTTTGCCGGAAGGTACTATTCCACGCTGGTCTGACCAATCGGAATCCATGCTTGAAGATTGTTTTGATCACACGGACTGGGATATGTTCTGGGTTGCCTCTGAGAATAACATTGACACATACACAGACACAAAGACACAGTGACTGAGTTCATCAGGAAGTGTATCGGGGATGTTGCTCCCACTGTGACTATTAAAACCTACCCAAACCAGAAACCGTGGATAGATGGCAGCATTCGCACAAAACTGAAAGCGGGAACCACCACATTTAACCAGGGCAAGGTGACTGGGAATATGATCGAATACAAACAGTGTAGTTATTCCCTCCGTAAGTCAATCAAACAGGCAAAACGTCAGTACAGAGACAAAGAGGAGTCGCAATTCACCGGCTCAGACACGAGACGTATGTGGCAGGGTCAACAGACAATCACGGATTACAAAGGGGAAACCAGCCACGTTGCAGACACCGATGTCTTGCTCCCAGACAAGCTAAACACATTCTTCGCCCGCTTTGAGTATAACACAGTGACACCAACGCGGCCCGCTCCCAAGGACTGTGGGCTCTCATTCTCCGTGGCCGACGAGAGTAAGACATTTAAGGCTGTTAACACTAGCAAGGCTGCCGGTCAGACGGCATCCCTAGCCGCGTCCTTAAAGCATGCGCAGACCAGCTGGCTGGAGTGTTTACGGACATATTCAATCTCTCCCTATCCCAGTCTGCTGTCCTCACTTGCTTCAAGATGTCCACCATTGTTCCTGTACACAAGAAAGCAAAGGTAACTGAACTAAATGAATCTCGTCGCGTAGCACTTCTGTCATCATGAAGTGCTTTGAGAGGCTAGTTAAGGATCATATCACCTATACCTTACCTGACGTCCTAGACCCACTTTAATTTGCATACCGCCCCAATGATGCAATTGCCATCACACTGCACACTGCCCTAGCCCATATGGACAAGAGGAATACAGTGCCTTGCGAAAGTATTCGGCCCCCTTGAACTTTGCGACCTTTTGCCACATTTCAGGCTTCAAACATAAAGATATAAAACTTTATTTTTTTGTGAAGAATCAACAACAAGTGGGACAAAATCATGAAGTGGAACGACATTTATTGGATATTTCTAACTTTTTTAACAAATCAAAAACTGAAAAATTGGGCGTGCAAAATTATTCAGCCCCCTTAAGTTAATACTTTGTAGCGCCACCTTTTGCTGCGATTACAGCTGTAAGTCGCTTGGGGTATGTCTCTATCAGTTTTGCACATCGAGAGACTGAACATTTTTCCCATTCCTCCTTGCAAAACAGCTCGAGCTCAGTGAGGTTGGATGGAGAGCATTTGTGAACAGCAGTTTTCAGTTCTTTCCACAGATTCTCGATTGGATTCAGGTCTGGACTTTGACTTGGCCATTCTAACACCTGGATATGTTTATTTTTGAACCATTCCATTGTAGATTTTGCTTTATGTTTTGGATCATTGTCTTGTTGGAAGACAAATCTCCGTCCCAGTCTCAGGTCTTTTGCAGACTCCATCAGGTTTTCTTCCAGAATGGTCCTGTATTTGGCTCCATCCATCTTCCCATCAATTTTAACCATCTTCCCTGTCCCTGCTAAAGAAAAGCAGGCCCAAACCATGATGCTGCCACCACCATGTTTGACAGTGGGGATGGTGTGTTCAGCTGTGTTGCTTTTACGCCAAACATAACGTTTTGCATTGTTGCCAAAAAGTTCAATTTTGGTTTCATATGACCAGAGCACCTTCTTCCACATGTTTGGTGTGTCTCCCAGGTGGCTTGTGGCAAACTTTAAACGACACATTTTATGGATATCTTTAAGAAATGGCTTTCTTCTTGCCACTCTTCCATAAAGGCCAGATTTGTGCAATATACGACTGATTGTTGTCCTATGGACAGAGTCTCCCACCTCAGCTGTAGATCTCTGCAGTTCATCCAGAGTGATCATGGGCCTCTTGGCTGCATCTCTGATCAGTCTTCTCCTTGTATGAGCTGAAAGTTTAGAGGGACGGCCAGGTCTTGGTAGATTTGCAGTGGTCTGATACTCCTTCCATTTCAATATTATCGCTTGCACAGTGCTCCTTGGGATGTTTAAAGCTTGGGAAATCTTTTTGTATCCAAATCCGGCTTTAAACTTCTTCACAACAGTATCTCGGACCTGCCTGGTGTGTTCCTTGTTCTTCATGATGCTCTCTGCGCTTTTAACGGACCTCTGAGACTATCACAGTGCAGGTGCATTTATACGGAGACTTGATTACACACAGGTGGATTGTATTTATCATCATTAGTCATTTAGGTCAACATTGGATCATTCAGAGATCCTCACTGAACTTCTGGAGAGAGTTTGCTGCACTGAAAGTAAAGGGGCTGAATAATTTTGCATGCCCAATTTTTCAGTTTTTGATTTGTTAAAAAAGTTTGAAATATCCAATAAATGTCGTTCCACTTCATGATTTTGTCCCACTTGTTGTTGATTCTTCACAAAAAAATACAGTTTTATATCTTTATGTTTGAAGCCTGAAATGTGGCAAAAGGTCGCAAAGTTCAAAGGGGCCGAATACTTTCGCAAGGCACTGTACCTATGTAAAAATGCTGTTCATTGACTATAGCTCAACCTTCAACACCATAGCACCTTCCAAGCTCATCATTAAGCTTGGGGCCACGGGTCGGAACCCCGCCCTGTGCAACTGGATCCTGGACTTCCTTACGGGCCACCCCCAGGTCGTGAAGGTAGGAAACAACACCTTCACTTCGCTGATCATCAACACAGGAGCCCCACAAGCGTGTGTGCTCAGCCCCCTCCTGTACTCCCTGTTCACCCATGATTGCGTGGTCACGCAACTTAAACATCAAGTTTGCAGACGACACAACAGTAGTAGGCCTGATTACCAACAATGACGAGACAGCCTACAGGGAGGAAATGAGGGCCCTGAAGGAGTGGTGACAGGAAAATAACCCCTCCTTCAACGTCAACAAAATGAAGGAGCTGATCATGGACAGAAGACGGAGCATGCCCCACATCGACGGGTGGGGCACCTTCTCCGCGGTGGAGAAGGTGAAAAGCTTCAAGTTCCTCGGCGTACAGGTCACTGACAATCTGAAATGGTCCACCCACACAGACAGTGTGGTGAAGAAGGTGTAACAGGGCCTCTTCAACCTCAATTTGCTTTGGCCCCTCACAAACTTTTACAGATGCACAATTGAGAGCATCCTGTCGGGCTTTATCACCGCCTGGTACGGCAACTGCACCGTCCACAACTGCAGGGCTCTCCAGAGGGTGGTGCGATTTGCCCAACGCATCACTGGGGGCACACTGCCTACCCTCCAGGACACCTACAGAACCCGATGTCACAGGAAGACCAAAAAGATCAACCACCCGAGCCACGGCCTCTTCACCACGCTGCCATCCAGAAGGTGAGGTCAGTACAGGTGCATCAAAGCTGGGACAGAGAGACTGAAAAACAGCTTTTATCTCAAGGCCATCAGACTGTTAAATAGCCACCACTAACCGGCTACCACCCGTTTATTCAACCCTGCACCTTAGAGGCTGCTGCCCTATATACATAGACATGGAATCACTGGTCACTTTAAAAATGGAACACTAGTCACTTTAATAATGTTTACATACTGCTTTATATGTATTTACTGTATTCTATTCTATTCTATTCTAGTCAATGCCACTCCAACATTGCTCGTCCCAATATTTATATAGTTCTTAATTCCATTCTTTTCCTTTTAGATTTGTGTGTATTGTTGTGAATTGTTCGATACTACTGCACTGTTGGAGCTAGAAACACAAGCATTTCGATACACATATTTAGCAGATGTTATTGCAAGGGTATGTGACCAATGAAATTTGATTTGATTTGAACAGTCTATGGCTTTGGTGGCTGGCATCTTTGGCAATTGTTCGGGCCTTCCTCTAACACCGCCTGATATAGAGGTCCTGGATGGCAGGTAGCTTGTCCCCGGTGATGTACTGGTCTGTCCTCACAAACCTCTGTAGCACTTTGCGGTCAAGGGCAGTGCATTTGCCATATCAGGCGGTGATGAAGCCAGTCAAAATGCTCTCAATGGTGCAACTGTAGGATCTTTTCAGCCTCCTGATGGGGATTTTAGCAGTCTCCCACTAATAATGTTTTCAAGTGTAACAGGAAATGCAATCAATGCATGAGTTATTAAACACTACACTGTATCCTCCCTCAAAACACAACTTTCCAAGTAAGCCACAGGCAGTTTTGGGTCCCTAGTTTGAATCCCCGAGTTGACAAGGTGAAAAATCTGTTGATGTGCCCAGAGCAAGGCACTTAACCCTAATCGCTCCAGGGTTGCTGTTGATAACGGCTGATCAAGGCACAAGGCACAAGGCACAAGGCGAGACCCAGATGCAGACACAGGAGGCAGATGGTTGGAGTCTTACAATGTTTATTCATACAAAAAGGGGTAGGCAAGAGAATGGTCGTGTACAGGCAAATCAAAATCAGTTCAGAGTCCAATAGGTACCTACGGGCAGGCAGATTCAAGGTCAGGGCAGGCAGGCTGATCAGGCAGGTGGGAAAGTAGTCCAGAGTCAGGCAGTGGTCAAAACCGGGAGGACTAGCAAAAGAGAATAGAAAAGGAGTACAGGGGGTTGACTTGACTAAACATACAAGACGAACAGCCACAGAGAGACAAGAAACAGAGGGATATATACACTGGGGGGGAAAGCAACACCTGGAGGGGGTGGAGACAATCACAAGGAACAGGTGAAACAGATCAGGGCGTGACAGAGGGGGAGGTAAATAAAGGATGCAGGGCAGGGTTCCCTCGCATAATAGAGAGACGTGATTGTATAAAAATGTAAATTATTATGTTTTAATCAAATATTATATCTGTTTTGGCTTCTTGTGGTCAATTTGCAGTCTACAAAAATCATCCCGTAACTGATCCTAGTTGATGATCCCTGATGTAGCAGAAGAGACTGGGGCTAAATATAGTGATTTCAGAAAGGTTGACAGAGTAACGCTATTCTGCTGACATGGATGTAGTGACTCTGAATGATATGAACCACCTCGGATCTCTCTGCTCTCTGCTTCATCCATTTCACTCTAATGACGCTAACGAGAAGCAGCATTAACTTTGAAGAATGTATTACTGCCCAAATACCAGACCTTTTAAAGCAGTTTCACCCAGACATTACATAGCTGCAAGTTGTTGGGTGCTAATGTAAGAGTTTTCAAATAAAATATTTTTCCAAATTACTTTAGCCCATTTTCACTTTTGATTGAATTCTTGTATGTGTAGAAGCAGTGTCAGATCTGCATAGTGGCGACTTTCCCCATGCAGTACCAGGATCAGTCTGGTTGAGGATGCAGTACCAGGATCAGTCTGGTTGAGGATGCAGTACTAGGATCAGTTTGTGTTAGGTAGTGGCTACTTTCCCCATGCAGTACCAGGATCAGTCTGGTTGAGGATTGAGGATGCAGTACCAGGATCAGTCTGGTTGAGGATGCAGTACTAGGATCAGTCTGGTTGAGGATGCAGTACCAGGATCAGTCTGGTTGAGGATGCAGTACTAGGATCAGTTTGTGTTAGGTAGTGGCTACTTTCCCCATGCAGTACCAGGATCAGTCTGGTTGAGGATGCAGTACCAGGATCAGTCTGGTTGAGGATTGAGGATGCAGTACCAGGATCAGTCTGGTTGAGGATGCAGTACTAGGATCAGTCTGGTTGAGGATGCAGTACCAGGATCAGTCTGGTTGAGGATGCAGTACTAGGATCAGTCTGGTTGAGGATGCAGTACCAGGATCAGTCTGGTTGAGGATGCAGTACCAGGATCAGTCTGGTTGAGGATTGAGGATGCAGTACCTTGATCAGTCTGGTTGAGGATGCAGTACTAGGATCAGTCTGGTTGAGGATGCAGTACCAGGATCAGTCTGGTTGAGGATGCAGTACCAGGATCAGTCTGGTTGAGGATGCAGTACCAGGATCAGTCTGGTTGAGGATGTAGTACCAGGATGAGTCTGGTTGAGGATGCAGTACCAGGATCAGTCTGGTTGAGGATGCAGTACTAGGATCAGTCTGGTTGAGGATGCAGTACCAGGATCAGTCTGGTTGAGGATGCAGTACTAGGATCAGTCTGGTTGAGGATGCAGTACCAGGATCAGTCTGGTTGAGGATGTAGTACCAGGATCAGTCTGGTTGAGGATTGAGGATGCAGTACCAGGATCAGTCTGGTTGAGGATGCAGTACCAGGATCAGTCTGGTTGAGGATGCAGTACTAGGATCAGTCTGGTTGAGGATGCAGTACCAGGATCAGTCTGGTTGAGGATGCAGTACCAGGATCAGTCTGGTTGAGGATGCAGTACCAGGATCAGTCTGGTTGAGGATGCAGTACTAGGATCAGTTTGTGTTAGGTAGTGGCTCCTTTCCCCATGCAGTACTAGGATCAGTCTGGTTTTTGCCCTTGCACTACACAGTTGATTAAAAACAACTGATCATCAAACCATCATCTCTCTCATATTGGAACCGGTTGCCATATTGTGTCAAGACACTGTTATTATTGAAACGAGACATGTCAGATTCCAGACTTCCCCAGTCAGATGAGATAGGACTCATTCTCAATACGCTGTTGACTAAATTAGGTTTGGAGATTGTTTGGCCCTGGCCAGCTGAGTGTCTCTCCGTTCATCATCATGGAAATAAAATCCATCATCCTGTGTCTGTCGTCATCGCAACATTGGATATCCATTATTAGAAAAAAATATCTGAACTTCAATTGAATCAGAGGGTACGAAGATCAAGGTAATTGTTGTACTCTTACCAATGCTGTTGAGCATCCCAAACAGCAACCTATTCACTTTACAGTGCACTACATTTCATCAGAGCCTGGTCAAAAGAAGTGCACTATATTGGGACTAGGGGGGCCATTTGGAACACAGTATCTTTAGGAGGAGAAGCATATGGTCCCTGCTGAATAGACTGTCTGGTTCTCTAGAGGAAACAGCCTGCTGTTCTCATTGTGTTGCAGTCTATTGTAATCTCTTTCAATATGCAGAGAAACTGTCTCTATCTAAACAACCAGCAGCCGCGGTTTGACGCTGTTAGGGTTGACGTAATGCAGGTTTAAACTGTGTTTGTGTGTGTGTGTGTGTGTGTGTGTGTGTGCGTGTGCGCGTGCGCGTGCGTGATTGTTTCCATTAGCTCACAAAGGCATGCTATCTGTCAGCCGTAGCTGCGAGGTTGAGAGGTTTCCATCAAGCTCTTATCTCAATGTGCCCCACACACACACACACACACACACACACACACACACACACACACACACACACACACACACACACTCACACACACTCACACTTATCTACTTATCTCACCTGTTCATATCGACAACAGGCAACACCATTTATAGCCATCTTAGTTGATAAGATCGTGTGCTGCAAGTGTGATGTCATTGAAGAGGGTAGACATTTTTTGACAAACATATTTCTATTTCTACTCAATCATCTGGTCCACTTGGCGCTCCAGGGTAGTCTATGTAACACGTGAAGAGTTTACTGTCTGTAGGGCCAAATCACTGAATACCAGTCTATGCAACACATGAAGTGTTTAATGTCTGTAAACAGGATACAGTCTCATAGACTGTAGTGGAGCATCACTGGCTAACATATTCTGCTCTTATCTTGAGATAACAGACCTCAACAGGAAAGGCTGGAGACAAGGCTAGCTCTCAACCAGAGCTACACAGAACAGGTCTATTGATGAAATCATTTGACATTTTACTTGAGTAGCCTGATATTATTAAGGTCTATAATCAATATAGGACTACTACCCTGATAGCCCTGTCTCCTGTCAGGGTCTCTTCCTGACCCCTACACCCTGTGGTAGACCACAATAACTACTGACCTTCACAGACTGGGGTTGGGGAAGACAAGAGCTCTCACTTCAAACACACACAGGTCCATGGGGGCCATGTTGTATTGACATCAGTAACCTTTACCTCGAGGGAACCAGGAAGTACCTCATGTGGTGTTCTCTGTATGTTTCCTTACCGTATGAGACGAGATACAGTATGTCTGTGTGTACGTTTCAGGTTGCACACGTTAGGAAGCTGTGTTGACGTTATGAGAAAGTAAGCTTCGATCAAAAAAGCATTACTCTCAGACATCAATCCAGTCGTCAAACCGCTGACAATACCATAGATACTGTGTTGTTATGTGTTAATAACATGTAGACTACGTTACCCAGCAGGCTATGCTGGGGCAGGTGGTTGAAGAATGCCTTGCATGGCTAAACATGGAGTTTTCTAGCTAAAGTATATGTTCATTAAAAGTAGTTAAACCTACGCCCCAGTTTGTCATTAAATAAGGAACATGGTGTCAGATTGGTAGTCGCTATGACGAGACAGAGAAAAGAAAGGAGTAACTCTGCAAATTTCCGTGACTAAAATTGAACATTCTACCACAAGTCAAGTGACGTGAGAAGTCGAAGATGCTAGCTTGCAAGAGCGAGGACAATGAGCCGCAGCAGCGAGAGTGACAGCAGCGAGAGTGACAGCAGCTAGAGTGACAGCAGCGAGAGTGACAGCAGCTAGAGTGACAGCAGCTAGAGTGACAGCAGCTAGAGTGACAGCAGCGAGAATGACAGCAGCTAGTGACAGCAGCGAGAGTGACAGCAGCTAGAGTGACAGCAGCTAGAGTGACAGCAGCGAGAGTGACGGCAGCGAGAGTAACAGCAGCTAGAGTGACAGCAGCGAGAGTGATAGCAGTGAGAGTGACAGCAGCGAGAGCGACAGCAGTGAGAGGGACGGCAGCTAGAGTGACAGCAGCTAGAGTGACAGCAGCGAGAGTGACAGCAGCGAGAGTGACAGCAGCTAGAGTGACAGCAGCTAGAGTGACGGCAGCGAGAGTGACAGCAGCTAGAGTGACAGCAGCGAGAGTGACAGTAGCGAGAACGACAGCAGCTAGAGTGACAGCAGCTAGAGTGACAGCAGCGAGAGTGACAACAGCTAGAGTGACAGCAGCTAGAGTGACAGCAGCTAGAGTGACAGCAGCGAGAGTGACAGCAGCTAGAGTGACGGCAGCGAGAGTGACGGCAGCGAGAGCGACGGCAGCGAGAGCGAAGGCAGCGAGAGCGACGGCAGCGAGAGCGACGGCAGCGAGAGCGACGGCAGCGAGAATGACGGCAGCGAGAGCGACGGCAGCGAGAATGACAGCAGCGAGAATGACGGCAGCGAGAATGACAGCAGCGAGAGTGACAGCAGCGAGAGTGACAGCAGCTAGAGTGAGGCTGCAATGGAATCTGTTGACGAGCAAGTTGACATACTGAAGTAAGGGAAATTGACACTGTTCCTGTTCTCCGTCATGGATAGCCTTAGTCCTCCTACTCCTATGCAGTTAACAGGCAATTTAGCTGACAATTGTAAACGTTTCAAGCAGAGATTCAATATCTCCCTAGCAGCCAGTGGTCCATTTTTCTGCATGTTATTGGAGAGGATGCATTGGACATTTACAATAGCTTTCAGCAAGACGAGGCAAACTTGACATTGACTGTGCTAATGGCTAAATTTGAGGAGTCCTTTGTACCAAGCCAGAAAGTCAAGTTTGAGAGATACAAGTTTTTCTCTCATGATCAGAAACAAGGAGTCAGTTTTGACCAGTATTTGGCTGAGCTGAACGCACTGAGCAAAACGTGTGAATTTGAAAATCTGAAAGACTCACTAGTGAAAGACAGGATAGTCTGTGACATAGTTGATAATAGACTCAAGGAGAGATCGCTGCGTGAGTAAGATTTAACTGTGGATAAAGCAGTGAATATGTGTTGAGCAGCTGAAACCACCAGAGCACAAGGTAAAGAGCTGAGCAGGGAAGAGACGTCAGTGTATCCAATAACAAGAGAGGAGCACCACACATAACGCCTTACAAAACAAAAACAAGCAAAAGAGAGAAATCAAAACACTACATGTGAAAAATGTGGATTTATCCACAAGCCCCAAAAAATGCCCTGCATATGGCAAATCATGTAACAACTGTGGGAAAAATAATAATTTCTCAAAATGCTGTAAAAGCTGAGGCTACAAAGAAAAAGGTTCACACAGTGAAGAAGGAGATTGAAGAATTCTTTGTTGATTCTGTGGAAATATGCAATGCAGTAAATGCAGAATGGATTGTGCCCTTGACTGTGAATGAAGCTATAATACCATTCAAGCTTGATACTGGATCACAGGTAAACCTGTTGTCGCTGGATGACTACAAAACACTGAAGGTGAATGAATCTATAATACCATTCAAGCTTGTTACTGGAGCACAGGTAAACCTGTTGTCGCTGGATGACTACAAAACACTGAAGGTGAATGAATCTATAATACCATTCAAGCTTGTTACTGGAGCACAGGTAAACCTGTTGACGCTGGATGACTACAAAACACTGAAGGTGAATGAATCTATAATACCATTCAAGCTTGTTACTGGAGCACAGGTAAACCTGTTGTCGCTGGATGACTACAAAACACTGAAGGTGAATGAATCTATAATACTATTCAAGCTTGATACTGGAGCACAGGTAAACCTGTTGTCGCTGGATGACTACAAAACACTGAAGGTGAATGAATCTATAATACCATTCAAGCTTGATACTGGAGCACAGGTAAACCTGTTGTTGCTGGATGACTACAAAACACTGAAGGTGAATGAATCTATAATACCATTCAAGCTTGATACTGGAGCACAGGTAAACCTGTTGTCGCTGGATGGCTACAAAACACTGAAGGTGAATGAATCTATAATACCATTCAAGCTTGATACTGGAGCACAGGTAAACCTGTTGTTGCTGGATGACTACAAAACACTGAAGGTGAATGAATCTATAATACCATTCAAGCTTGATACTGGAGCACAGGTAAACCTGTTGTCGCTGGATGACTACAAAACACTGAAGGTGAATGAATCTATAATACCATTCAAGCTTGATACTGGAGCACAGGTAAACCTGTTGTCGCTGGATGACTACAAAACACTGAAGGTGAATGAATCTATAATACCATTCAAGCTTGATACTGGAGCACAGGTAAACCTGTTGTTGCTGGATGACTACAAAACACTGAAGGTGAATGAATCTATAATACCATTCAAGCTTGATACTGGAGCACAGGTAAACCTGTTGTTGCTGGATGACTACAAAACACTGAAGGTGAATGAATCTATAATACCATTCAAGCTTGATACTGGAGCACAGGTAAACCTGTTGTTGCTGGATGACTACAAAACACTGAAGGTGAATGAATCTATAATACCATTCAAGCTTGATACTGGAGCACAGGTAAACCTGTTGTTGCTGGATGACTACAAAACACTGAAGGTGAATGAATCTATAATACCATTCAAGCTTGATACTGGAGCTCAGGTAAACCTGTTGTTGCTGGATGACTACAAAACACTGAAGGTGAATGAATCTATAATACCATTCAAGCTTGATACTGGAGCACAGGTAAACCTGTTGTCGCTGGATGACTACAAAACACTGAAGGTGAATGAATCTATAATACCATTCAAGCTTGATACTGGAGCACAGGTAAACCTGTTGTTGCTGGATGACTACAAAACACTGAAGGTGAATGAATCTATAATACCATTCAAGCTTGATACTGGAGCACAGGTAAACCTGTTGTCGCTGGATGACTACAAAACACTGAAGGTGAATGAATCTATAATACCATTCAAGCTTGATACTGGAGCACAGGTAAACCTGTTGTCGCTGGATGACTACAAAACACTGAAGGTGAATGAATCTATAATACCATTCAAGCTTGATACTGGAGCACAGGTAAACCTGTTATCGCTGGATGGCTACAAAACACTGAAGGTGAATGAATCTATAATACTATTCAAGCTTGATACTGGAGCACAGGTAAACCTGTTGTCGCTGGATGACTACAAAACACTGAAGGTGAATGAATCTATAATACCATTCAAGCTTGATACTGGAGCACAGGTAAACCTGTTGTTGCTGGATGACTACAAAACACTGAAGGTGAATGAATCTATAATACCATTCAAGCTTGATACTGGAGCACAGGTAAACCTGTTGTCGCTGGATGACTACAAAACACTGAAGGTGAATGAATCTATAATACCATTCAAGCTTGATACTGGAGCACAGGTAAACCTGTTGTTGCTGGATGACTACAAAACACTGAAGGTGAATGAATCTATAATACCATTCAAGCTTGATACTGGAGCACAGGTAAACCTGTTGTCGCTGGATGACTACAAAACACTGAAGGTGAATGAATCTATAATACCATTCAAGCTTGATACTGGAGCACAGGTAAACCTGTTGTCGCTGGATGACTACAAAACACTGAAGGTGAATGAATCTATAATACCATTCAAGCTTGATACTGGAGCACAGGTAAACCTGTTGTTGCTGGATGACTACAAAACACTGAAGGTGAATGAATCTATAATACCATTCAAGCTTGATACTGGAGCACAGGTAAACCTGTTGTCGCTGGATGACTACAAAACACTGAAGGTGAATGAATCTATAATACCATTCAAGCTTGATACTGGAGCACAGGTAAACCTGTTGTTGCTGGATGACTACAAAACACTGAAGGTGAATGAATCTATAATACCATTCAAGCTTGATACTGGAGCACAGGTAAACCTGTTATCTCTGGATGACTACAAAACACTGAAGGTGAATGAAACTATAATACCATTCAAGCTTGATACTGGATCACAGGTAAACCTGTTATCGCTGGATGACTACAAAACACTGAAGGTGAATGAATCTATAATACCATTCAAGCTTGATACTGGAGCACAGGTAAACCTGTTGTTGCTGGATGACTACAAAACACTGAAGGTGAATGTATCTATAATACCATTCAAGCTTGATACTGGAGCACAGGTAAACCTGTTGTCGCTGGATGACTACAAAACACTGAAGGTGAATGAATCTATAATACCATTCAAGCTTGATACTGGAGCACAGGTAAACCTGTTGTTGCTGGATGACTACAAAACACTGAAGGTGAATGAATCTATAATACCATTCAAGCTTGATACTGGAGCACAGGTAAACCTGTTATCTCTGGATGACTACAAAACACTGAAGGTGAATGAATCTATAATACCATTCAAGCTTGATACTGGAGCACAGGTAAACCTGTTATCTCTGGATGACTACAAAACACTGAAGGTGAAGAGCAAAATACACCCGGTGGAAATGAAGGTTACTGGTTATACTGGGGAGAACGTACCAGTCAAAGGGAGCTGCATAGTAACTTTACAGCACAAAGGAAAGCAGTTCAGAGCACAGCTGCTGATTGTGGAAAAGAGTGTACAGCCTATTCTAGGAATCAATGCACGTGAAAAGCTCAATTTGTTGAAAAGAGTGTATGTAGTGACATCACAGACTGAAAATGACCAAGAATCACTACTGGCTGAGTATGAGGATGTGTTTGAGGGTCTTGGATGTTTACCAGGAGATCACAAAATGTACTGTTGACAAAATGACTCCAGTTGTGCATGCATGCAGTAAAGTTCCATTTGCACTGAGGAAAAAGCTCAAAGAGGAACTCGGACGCATGGAAAAGATGGACGTCATCACAAAAATGGATGAACCTACAGACTGGGTAAGCTCACTGGTTATTGTGGTGAAAAAGAACAGCGATCTCAGGATATGTCTAGACCCGAGAGATCTCAACAAAGCAATCAAGAGAGAGCATTTCAAGATGCCAACCAGAGAAGAGATAATGTCACAGTTTGCTGGAGCAATGTGGTTCAGTAAGCTTGATGCCTCATTAGGATTCTGGCAAATGAAGCTAGATGATGCAAGCTCAAGGCTATGCACATTCATCAAATCAAATGTATTTATATAGCCTTTCGTACATCAGCTGATATCTCAAAGTGCTGTACAGAAACCCAGCCTAAAACCCCAAACAGCAAGCAATGCAGGTGTAGAAGCACGGTGGCTAGGAAAAACTCCCTAGAAAGGCCAAAACCTAGGAAGAAACCTAGAGAGGAACCAGGCTATGTGGGGTGGCCAGTCCTCTTCTGGCTCTGCTGGGTGGAGATTATAACAGAACATGGCCAAGATGTTCAAATGTTCATAAATGACCAGCATGGTCCAATAATAATAAGGCAGAACAGTTGAAACTGGAGCAGCAGCACGGCCAGGTGGACTGGGGACAGCAAGGAGTCATCATGTCAGGTAGTCCTGAGGCACACCTGAGGGCAGGTACAGATTTCTTCGTCTACCATATGGGATTCTTTCAGCGCCAGAGGTCTACCGCAAGACAATCCACATGATCTTCGAGCACATTCCAGGAGTGGAGACTATGATGGATGACATCATCATCTGGGGGTCCACAAAAGAAGAACACGATGCGAGAGTGAGACAAGTGCTGGATCTGACACAGAAAGTCAACCTAAAACTAAACAAGGACAAATGCGAGTTTGGTGTGAAAACACTTACCTTCGTGGGAGATGTACTTTCAGAGGACGGAGTCAAACCAGACCCGAGGAAAACATCAGCCATCAACAACATGGAGCGTCCGAAGAACAAGGACGATGTGAGACACTTAATGGGCATGATCACCTACCTTGCAAAGTTCATACCCTAACTGTCAGCACAGTCCGCTCCACTCAGATGTCTTCTGGAACAGAAAAATGAATGGGAATGGTTCCATGACCAGGAAAACTGCTTCAAAAACCTAAAGAAGACAATCACAGAAGAGCCAGTGCTCAGGTTCTATGATCCAGAGAAAAGCACAAGCATTTCTGCAGACGCATCACAGTTTGGCCTGGGAGCAGTTCTTCTGCAACAGTATGACGACACATGGCAACCCGTTGCTTATGCGTCCAGATCCTTGACAGGTGCAGAGACAAGGTATGCACAAATAGAGAAAGAACTACTGGCGAGCACAAACTCTTGCGAAAGGTTTCACCAATACGTCTACGGACAAGACTTCGAAGTAGAAACAAACCACAAACCATTGGTGTCAATCATGTCTAAGCCACTGAATGATTGTCCAATGAGAATCCAGAGAATGTTGATCAGACTGCAAAAGTATGATGTGAAGATGATCTATACCCCGGGAAAGTTCATGTTTGCCGCCGACTCTCTTTCTCGAGCAGCAGTCGACAAGAAGGAGAGCTTCGGCACACAGAAAAACACTGAGATTCAGGCCTACGTCGACATGATCGTAGCATCACTTCCTGTGTCTTCAGAGAGAATGGAGCAGATCAAAAGAGAGACCGCAGCTGACCAAAGAATGACAGAGTTGAAAGAAACAACACTGATAGGATGGCCCGCACAGAAAAACAACTGTCCAAGGAGAATACGGGATTACTGGATGTGCAGAGCAGAGCTCACCATTGTGGATGACATAGAGTTCAAAGGCAACAAGATTGTCATTCCCATGACACTATGCAAAGAAATGCTACAGAAAATACACGAGGGCCACTTGGGTGAGAAAAAATGCAAATGACAAGCACGAGAAGTAATGTACTGGCCAAGAATGAACCAGGAAATCAGGCAGACCACTGCTTCATGTGAACTATGTTTGACCTACAGGCCAAAGCAGCAAGCAGAGCCGCTAATGCCTCATCCAGTACCCAACAGACCCTACTACAAAGTTGGAGTTGACCTTTTTGACTGCAACGGCATAAGTCACAATGTTGTTACCGACTACTACTCAAACTACCCTGAAGTAGCAACACTGCCAACTACCTCCAGCAAAGCTGTAATCACCTACCTGAAATCAGTCGTTGCAAGACATGGGGTTGCGTCTGAACTGTACTCGGACAATGGCCCACAGTTCTCAAGTTCTGAATTCCGATCGTTTGCTGACGACTGGGGATTCCGACACAACACCTCCAGCCCTAACTACCCAAGGTCCAACGGCTTAGCAGAGAGTTCAGTCAAAATTGTCTGATGAGGTCTGATGAAAAAGGCACACGATGGAAAGGAGGATTTCCTAAAAAATCTGATGATCTACCGCAGCACACCGCTGCAGAACGGACTTTCAACTGCACGAATGTTGATGGGACGTCGCATCAGAACCAACCTACCCATCCATGAGGACTTGTTAACACCCAGAGGTGCTCACAAAGTCAAACTCGCGAAGGAAAAACAGAAAGACAAACAAAAACAGCGACACGACAAGAGTGCAAGACACTTACCTGAACTGAAACCTGGAGATCATGTACGACTCCGAGACACCACTACAGGAACCTGGATGCAGCAAGGGTGTGTGCAGAGAGAAGTTGCACCGCGATCCTATGAGATCCAAACGGAGCATGGATCACAACTGAGACGAAACAGAGTGGATCTAAGGCTTCAGCCATTCACCCATTCACCCTGGAGGATCTAACAGTCAGTCAGTAGATATAACAGTCAGTCAGGAGATCTAACAGTCAGTCAGGAGATCTAACAGTCAGTCAGGAGATCTAACAGTCAGTCAGGAGATCTAACAGTCAGTCAGTAGATCTAACAGTCAGTCAGGAGATCTAACAGTCAGTCAGTAGATCAAACAGTCATTCAGGTGATCTAACAGTCAGTCAGGAGATCTAACAGTCAGTCAGGAGATCTAACAGTCAGTCAGTAGATCTAACAGTCATTCAGGTGATCTAACAGTCAGTCAGGAGATCTAACAGTCAGTCAGGAGATCTAACAGTCAATCAGGAGATCTAACACTCAGTCAGGAGATCTAACACTCAGTCAGGAGATCTAACACTCAGTCAGGAGATCTAACAGTCAGTAGATCTAACAGTCAGTCAGGAGATCTAACAGTCAGTCAGGAGATCTAATAGTCAGTCAGGAGATCTAACAGTCAATCAGGAGATCTAACACTCAGTCAGGAGATCTAACACTCAGTCAGTAGATCCAACACTCAGTCAGTAGATCTAACAGTCAGTCAGGAGATCTAACAGTCAGTCAGGAGATCTACCAGTCAGTCAGGAGATCTAACACTCAGTCAGGAGATCTAACACTCAGTCAGGAGATCTAACAGTCAGTCAGGAGATCTAACAGTCAATCAGGAGATCTAACACTCAGTCAGGAGATCTAACACTCAGTCAGTAGATCTAACACTCAGTCAGTAGATCTAACAGTCAGTCAGGAGATCTAACAGTCAGTCAGGAGATCTACCAGTCAGTCAGGAGATCTAACACTCAGTCAGGAGATCTAACACTCAGTCAGTAGATCTAACAGTCAGTCAGTAGATCTAACACTCAGTCAGTAGATCTAACACTCAGTCAGGAGATCTAACAGTCAGTCAGGAGATCTAACAGTCAGTCAGGAGATCTAATAGTCAGTCAGGAGATCTAACAGTCAATCAGGAGATCTAACACTCAGTCAGGAGATCTAACACTCAGTCAGTAGATCTAACACTCAGTCAGTAGATCTAACAGTCAGTCAGGAGATCTAACAGTCAGTCAGGAGATCTACCAGTCAGTCAGGAGATCTAACACTCAGTCAGGAGATCTAACACTCAGTCAGGAGATCTAATAGTCAGTCAGGAGATCTAACAGTCAATCAGGAGATCTAACACTCAGTCAGGAGATCTAACACTCAGTCAGGAGATCTAACACTCAGTCAGGAGATCTAACAGTCAGTCAGTAGATCTAACAGTCAATCAGGAGATCTAACAGTCAGTCAGGAGATCTAACAGTCAGTCAGGAGATCTACCAGTCAGTCAGGAGATCTAACACTCAGTCAGGAGATCTAACACTCAGTCAGGAGATCTAACAGTCAGTCAGGAGATCTAACAGTCAATCAGGAGATCTAACACTCAGTCAGGAGATCTAACACTCAGTCAGGAGATCTAACACTCAGTCAGGAGATCTAACACTCAGTCAGGAGATCTAACAGTCAGTCAGGAGATCTAATAGTCAGTCAGGTAAGGATAGCTCAGGTCCACCAAGGTCTCTGGGTTTAGATTCAGTAAATTAACAGCTAGTTGTTTTATTCTGTCAGTTACGTTCTCTACATTGTGTGGTGTCTGCTGGGTGCTGATCCAGGAAGTAACTCTGACAGTGAGGGTAGTTCAGGTCAACTAAGGTTTCATGGTTTTACAGTACTTAATCAGTCAGTGGCTAGCTAGTTTTGTCGTCTCTGTGCTGTGTGCTGGGTCAGCTGTGGACACTCAGGGGATATCCTGACCTGCTCCCTCTCCCTCTGGGTCAGCTGTGGACACTCAGGGGATATCCTGATCTGCTCCCTCTCCCTCTGGGTCAGCTGTGGACACTCAGGGGATATCCTGATCTGCTCCCGCTTCATCTGGGCAGACTCTGTCATGCATCACACACACACACACACACACACACACACACACACACACACACACACACACACACACACACACACACACACACACACACTCACACACACACACACACACACACACACACACACACACACACACACACACACACACACACACACACACACACACACACACACACACACCTTACATGTACCTTACATGTACCATGTGCTGTATCTGTCTATCATCCTTATGGCTTCTCTTGCCTACATTGAGCTGGTTTCTATTTCATTACAGAGATAAATGGAGCTGGTTTCTATTTCATTACAGAGATACATGGAGCTGGTTTCTATTTCATTACAGAGATAAATGGAGCTGGTTTCTATTTCATTACAGAGATACATGGGGCTGGTTTCTATTTCATTACAGAGATACATGGAGCTGGTTTCTATTTCATTACAGAGATACATGGAGCTGGTTTTTAAGTCATTACCGAGATACATGGAGCTGGTTTCTAACTCATTACAGAGATACATGGAGCCGGTTTCAATCTCATTACAGAGATACATGGAGCTGGTTTCAATCTCATTACAGAGATAAACGGAGCTGGTTTCAATCTCATTACAATGCTAAATGGAGCTGGTTTCAATCTCATTACAGAGATACATGGAGCTGGTTTCTAACTCATTACAGAGATAAACAGAGCTGGTTTCAATCTCATTACAGAGATAAATGGAGCTAGTTTCTAACTCATTACAGAGCTAAATGGAGCTGGTTTCAATCTCATTACAGAGATAAATGGAGCTGGTTTCTAACTCATTACAGAGCTGAATAGAGCAACCATCTATTTCTTTATTTCTGCATCTCATTTAATAATAGATAGATTCATTCAGTTCTGGGTTAGGGTTAGGTAAGTAAGTGTGTGTGTGTGTATCAGTGGGTGCGTACATGTGTATCCATGTGCGTATGTTTGTGTGTGTGTGTGTGTGTGTGTGTGTGTGTGCGTGCCCCAGTTTGGCATCCTGACACATTTCAACAATCCGTGTTGAAAATAAATCTGAGGATGTGATTGATTGAACATGAATTTGACATCTGTACTGTAATGAGGCTCTGTAATTGGATAAACCGTGTATCTGAGGTCACAGATGACTGCAGACCATTAGACAGATGAGGGACATCCAACCCTTACCTCAACCCTAACCCTAGCCTCAGCTCTCTGCCTCAGACCAGACTGACTTGCAATATACAGACAGAGAAGGAAGTTGCAATAGGCCCGTGCAACCCAAGGTTTGACACCAACAGAAATCCTCTCAACCCTAACCCTCAACTCTAACCCTAACCCTCAACTCTAACCCTAACCCTAACCCTCAACCCTTACCTCAACTCTAACACAAGCCTCAACCCTAACCCTAACCCTAGCCTCAACCCCAACCCTAGCCTCAACCCTAACCCTAGCCTCAGCTCAGGTGTTACTTGGCATGGTATGGTATGATGAGTGTACCTCCCACTGAAACCCAGACATCTAGTTTGAACCCCACAGTGCTGTGATGATCAGACCCAGAGACAGAGACCCAGAGCTCAGACCAGTCCAACCCAGGGGAAGAGGCCTCCACCCTGGCCTTCTCCACCTCCCCCTCCCCTGGAGAGACAGCAGGTGCCCTTTAAAACTGACAGGCTTTTCTTCTCCAGTCTCACCCAGGCTCTCAGGGATCATTACTGAACTGTTAGTCCCAGGGGTCCACTGTTCTGTTCGGTGGTGGGTAGGAGGGCTCAGTAAGTCAGTTCAGTACTGGATATGAATAAGAATGGAGAAGAAAGGAGGATCAGTGTGTGAAATCGTAGCATTGTAATGCTTCTCTGAAATACAAGTATATAATAGGGTTTTCAAATGGCTTATGTTGTTGCCTTGGCAAGACAATGACAAAGGTGTTGGCTGATGCAGAAACAGACTGGTACTCAGCAGGCTGTAATTGGATCACTAGGTGCACTCTACAGTATCACATATGCTGCTTCTCTGTGTGCTCCCGACATACGACTAACAGAACACCTCCATCTCTATCTGGTGGGACTTGGGAATGCTAGGGACTTGGGAATGCTAGGGACTTGGGAATGCTAGGGACTTGGGAATGCTAGGGACTTGGAAATGCTAGGGACTTGGGAATGCAAGGGACTTGGGAATGCTAGGGACTTGGGAATGGTAGAAACTTCGGAAAGGTAGGGGCTTGGGAATGGGAGGGACTTGGGAATGGTAGGGACTTAGGAATGGTAGGGACTTGGGAATGGTAGAAACTTCGGAATGGTAGGGACTTGGGAATGGGAGGGACTTTGGAATGGTACGAACTTCGGAAAGGTAGGGACTTGGGAATGGGAGGGACTTGGGAATGGTAGCGACTTAGGAATGGTAGGGACTTGGGAATGGTAGGAACTTGGGAATGGTAGGAAATTCGGAAAGGTAGGGACTTGGGAATGGTAGTGACTTCTGAAAGGTAGGGACTTGGGAATGGTAGGGACTTGGGAATGGTAGGGACTTGGGAATGGTAGGGACTTAGGAATGGTAGGGACTTGGGAATGGTAGGAACTTCTGAAAGGTAGGGACTTGGGAATGGTAGGAGCTTGGGAATGGTAGGGACTTGGGAATGGTAGGAACTTCGGAAAGGTAGGGACTTGGGAATGGTAGTGACTTCTGAAAGGTAAGGACTTGGGAATGGTAGGGGCTTGGGAATGGTAGGGACTTCTGAAAGGTAGGGACTTGAGAATGGTGGGGACTTGGGAATGGTAGTGACTTCTGAAAGGTAGGGACTTGGGAATGGTAGGGGCTTGGGAATGGTAGGGACTTGGGAATGGTAGGGGCTTGGGAATGGTAGGGACTTGGGAATGGTAGGAACTTCGGAAAGGTAGGGACTTAGGAATGGTAGGAACTTCAGAATGGTGGGGACTTGGGAATGGTAGGAATTTGGGAATGGTGGGGACTTGGGAATGGTAGGGACTTGGGAATGGTAGGGACTTGGCTGTGGGAAGAGTCTAGCTTTTGTGATACTGACTCACCACATAGACACCTAGTTATTCCTGTACAGTATGCATAGGTTTAAGACTCTTCTGTCTCCCACCCCATAGACACCTAGTTATTCCTGTACAGTATGCATAGGTTTAAGACTCTTCTGTCTCCCACCCCATAGACACCTAGTTATTCCTGTACTGTGTACATAGGTTTAAGACTCTTCTGTCTCCCACCCCATAGACACCTAGTTATTCCTGTACAGTATGCATAGGTTTAAGACTCTTCTGTCTCCCACCCCATAGACACCTAGTTATTCCTGTACTGTGTACATAGGTTTAAGACTCTTCTATCTCTTCCCTGTTCAGGTGAATGGCAGGGACTACTCCAAGGCCAGCCATGACGAGATGGTGGAGGTCATCAGAAGAGACCCCATTGTGGTGCAGGTCGTCCGTCGCCATGGCAACCCCGCACACTCACATCAGACATTACAGGAAGTTCACGTGGTGGACGTGTGCACGCAGACGGACATCACTTTTGAACACATCATGGCCCTGGCTAAGCTGAGGCCTGCTACTCCACCTGTACCCGACATCTGCCCCTTTCTGCTGTCAGACAGGTGAGGGGCGTCTAATCCTAACCCTAACCTTAACATTAACCTTATCCCTTACCCTGACCCTAGCCTTAAAACTTACCCTAACCTTAACATTAACCTTATCCCTTACCCTAGCCTTAAAACTTACCCTAACCTTAACATGAACCTTATCCCTTACCCTAACCCTAACCATAAAATGTACCGTAACCCTAGCCTCAACCCTAACCCTCAACTCTAACCCTAACCTGTTATCTGCCCCTTCCTGCTGTCGGTCATGTTGCCATAGAGATAACCTCACTAGTGGTTAATATACAGGGAGCCAGGATTTGAGAACCATTGTTGTAGAACTCTGTCTGAGTAATACATGTCCTGTATGTGACTCATGGGTTTGGCCTGAATTTTCTGCCGGAACTTTCTAATAGATAACCCCTTTATTCAGAGAGAACGTGGGTTACCCCTTGAATATGAATGAATAACATGTGGATAATGTAATAATATGTGCCATTAGTAGACACTTTTATCCAAAGTGACTTACTGTGGGGAATGTCTACATTTGTATGAGTGTCCCCTTGGATAGTTCTCCTCAAGATGGAGATGCTTTATTATGGGTTACATCAACCTGATGTGGTTGATCAGAGCCTCTACTGTATCATGGAGGACAGCAGCATTACAGCCCCCTCCCCAGTACAGCTGATCACATCCCTTTAATGTCATTAGGATGCTCTCCAACTGGCATGTAATCATTGTGTCTGCAGTGCAGCCAGACTGCTGCATCCATTCCCTTTAAGAGTTTACAAGGTGATTAAAAACAAACGGAGTGACTGTTATACAGCGCTACGTTCATTCTCAGTCTATTTATAGGTCTTTACTGGGCCAGAAATGAAATACATTATGTCCTATAAACTAAAAATCATCCGTTCCCTGGTCTGTGATACGGCTGATAAGGGGGAGGCAGAATGGATGCTGTTGTGATTCTAAACAATAGTGATGTTACTGTGGGCTGGTTATACCAGGGCTGACATGTCTCTGTATAGGTGCCAGGTAACCATCTGTTAATCAATCAATTACAGAGGAGACAAAGCTGTCTTTTCACAGCTTCTGTCACTTACATGGGTTTTTTGTCTTGTTAAAATGTGTCCATGTTTAAAATGAAACGATGTGTGTATAGATCCCTGTCATTAGTTGCTTTCCTGGAGGTTGTAAAATGGATTTTATGTTAGCGACCAATATGCACCACACAGGGAGAAAGGTGTTGAAACCAGCTTGCAACTCACACATCTCCTCTTCCCCCTCTCTCTTCCTCTCATTCTGTCTCTCCTCAGCTGTCACTCCATCCACACCATGGAGCATGAATTCTACGAGTGTCCAGAGTACCTCTCCAACACCCCAGCTGAAGTGGACAGGCCAGAGGAGTTTGAGTATGAGGTAAATCAATATGGAGCCACACAAGTTCCTGCGATGACAATTCTCCCACAGCGGTTATATTGACAAGTCATCTGTCTCTTGGTCAAATACAGTGTTCCCTACTTATTCACTGCAAAGATAATTACAAACACGTCTCCCCCGTAGCTCATTATGTCATCGGAATGATAAAGATTAAAATAACGGCATGAATCTTATTACCTCAAGTTGGTATGTTTTCCCTATAAACAATGACACTTTTCAGATACAGTTGGAGTGTTGAAAAATAGCCTGTCTGGGAGGCTGGGTGGAGATTGTAATTTGTGTCAGAGAGGCAGTGACCGTGGGAGACGTGAGGTGATGGGTGACGTGGTAGTGTGTGTGTTTGTGCAGTGGTGCTGCTCGTATAATGGGTGCCCGTGGTTCGCTGCACAGGATTCTGGGTCATTAGTGTTCCTCTGCTGTCAGCTGTGGTTTAACGGCCACTTCTGACTAAATGGATGGATGTCTCTCTGTGTGAGAGAGGGATGAGAGACAGCGTGAAGTTCGAGCACACACTCACAGACACACACACACACACAAGTGCACACACAGTCACACACACTCGCAGGCAGGTGGACACACACGCACACACACACACACACACACAGTCTGGCCAGCCCAACTGAGGCAGGGTCAGTGTCAGGTCGTGACCTGATTACTGTTGTTATGGCTACTCCTTCCCCTCACACAGCTGGCCCTCAGTTACTCTTTGTTCAGTCAAGTGTATCTAACTGTACCCTGAATGCCCTTGCTCCTCAGTAGCCCCGGCAGCTCAGGAACATTAGCTGTGAAGGATGTGTTTAGCCTGGCTTCACACTACTGCCGTGTAACTTAAGGACAGCTACAGGGCAGCTGTGGGAGGTTTTTCTTCCCAGTGGCTCGCTATAAAAACAACACACAGATACAGATGATCTTCTAATCAAGACTATCGTGGTCTCTCTAACCTCAGTACATCCACAGATTATTACTAGGTCCCGTGCTGACGAGTATAAGGTTGTGTCCTGTAGCCCTATAAGAGTTAATGTACTGTCTGCACGACACACTGTGATTTGTCACTCTAGGAGGGAGTCTCTAATCTAAGCTCAAACGTCTCCAGATTACAAGGTTGTGTCCTGTACTACTCAGTGGGATTGTTCTCTCTAGTAATGCCCTCTGGCAGTAGTGAGCTAGTGTTCTCTGATCTCTCAGTACATGGTAGTTAATCAACAGTGATGGTGCGTTCGTGTCAACCACTTTTCTCGACCGTTCTGACCCTGTTCTAAACTGTGTGGAAGTGTGGAGTCTACTCGCCAATAACAGCTGAGTCCTAGTCAAAAGTGCCCTCCCTCCTCTGTTTGTCCTCTGTTTGTTGTAGCTAGATGTCAAATAAATTAATATTTGTTTTAAAATCTTTCCCAACTGCCAGCCAGAATCCTTTGGAAATTAGGCCATCCCTTTAATTAGGCTATCCCTTTAATTAGCCTATCCCTTTAATTAGGCTATCCCTTTAATTAGGCTGTCCCTTTAATTAGGCTATCCCTTTAATTAGGCTATCCCTTTAATTAGGCTGTCCCTTTAATTTGGCTATCCCTTTAATTAGCCTATCCCTTTAATTAGCCTATCCCTTTAATTAGGATATCCCTTTAATTAGGCTGTCCCTTTAATTAGGCTATCCCTTTAATTAGCCTATCCCTTTAATTAGCCTATCCCTTTAATTAGGATATCCCTTTAATTAGCCTATCCCTTTAATTAGGCTATCCCTTTAATTAGGCTGTCCCTTTAATTAGGCGATCCTTTTAATTAGCCTATCCCTTTAATTAGGCTATCCCTTTAATTAGCCTCTCTTTTTAATGAGGGTATCCCTTTAATTAGCCTCTCTTTTTAATGAGGGTATCCCTTTAATTAGGCTATCCCTTTAATGAGGTTATCCCTTTAATTAGGGTATCCCTGATATAGTCCCTTCTTTTGACCCCCTGCCATCCAACTGTAACTCCACACGTAAAATAACTTTGGCAGAGCAAAATGTCAAACTGTAAAATGATATCTTTCTGTTTCTTCCCAACACAGCAGTGACCAAACAGACAGGGGTTAATACACCTGCAACATTAAGGGAACACGCTGTGTAGTAAATGCCATCAGTGCCACCATCAAAGACATCCCCAGTGGGACACCCATCTGTGTTTTATTTGATATGAGGTTTTAGTGCTATTGATGTACAGACCACCCTCTGGGCAGTGGACATGTGTTACCATGGTGAGGGGAGATTAGGAACCACACAACAAGAATAAGCAAAGACCACAGGAGGTGGAATGTCATTTATCAGACAATAATTCAACATCAATTGCAGTCTTAACTGGTGTGGAATGGTGCAGCTTTAGTACCAATGTCACAGCATGTCATGGTGATACTGGGTTACTTGTTGAATTTGTTTGAGTGATACAGTTGGTTTACATTTAAATACACACAAACACACACACACACACACACAGTCACGTTCTGATCTTAGTTCCTTTGTTTTAGTATGGTCAGGGCGTGAGTTGGGGTGGGCAGTCTATGTTTGTTTTTCTATGTTGGTTTTTGTGTTCGGCCTAGTATGGTTCTCAATCAGAGGCAGGTGTAGTTAGTTGGGGTGGCAGGGTAGCCTATTGGTTAGAGCGTTGGACTAGAAAGGCTGCAAGTTCAAACCCCCGAGCTGACAAGGTACAAATCTGTTATTCTGTCCCTGAACAGGCAGTTAACCCACTGTTCCTAGACCAGTTAACCCACTGTTCCTAGACCAGTTAACCCACTGTTCCTAGATCCATCATTGTAAATAGGAATTTGTTCTGACTTGCCTAGTTAAATAAAGGTAAATTTAAAAAAAAGTTGTCTCTGATTGAGAATCATACTTAGGTAGCCTTTTCCCACCTGGGTTTCGTGGGTGTTTATTTTCTGTCTTTGTGTATTGTTGCCAGACAGGACTGTTTCGGTTTTCCTTCGTTCACTTTATTGTTTTTGTATTTTCTGTGTTCAGTTGTGATTCATTAAATATTTAATCATGAACACTTACCACGCTGGGTTTTGGTCCTCCGATCCTTCTCGCTACGTCCTCCTCAGAAGAGGAGGACAAGATCCGTTACACACACACACACACACACACACACACACACACACACACACACACACACACACACACACACACACACACACACACACACACACACACACACACACACACACATATTACATCACCCTTTGCAGAGACTTACTGGAGAACTGTGTGTTACTCCCTATGAGCTGTTGATCAACATGTTAGTCTCAGTAAAGTTGAGGCACCAAAGTATGTGTCAGTTAAAGGGGGATTTCTCCCTGGGGGAATCTGGGCTTGTTTTCATCATGTCTGAGGCATTTATAGGACAGTGATATGTGTTTCACACATACAGTGGGGCAAAAAAGTATTTAGTCAGCTACTAATTGTGCAAGTTCTCCCACTTAAAAAGATGAGAGAGGCCTGTAATTTTCATCATAGGTACACTTCAACTATGACAGACAAAATTAGATTTTTTTTTTCATAAAATCACATTGTAGGATTTTTTATGAATTTATTTGTAAATTATGGTGGAAAATAAGTATTTGGTCAATAACAAAAGTTTATCTCAATACTTTGTTATATACCCTTTGTTGGCAATGACAGAGGTCAAATGTTTTCTGTAAGTCTTCACGAGGTTTTCACACACTGTTGCTGGTATTTTGGCCCATTCCTCCATGCAGATGTCCTGTAGAGCAGTGATGTTTTGGGGCTGTTGCTGGGCAACACGGACTTTCAACTCCCTCCAAAGATTTTCTATGGGGTTGAGATCTGGAGACTGGCTAGGCCACTCCAGGACCTTGAAATGCTTCTTACGAAGCCACTCCTTCGTTGCCCGGGCGGTGTGTTTGGGATCATTGTCATGCTGAAAGACCCAGCCACGTTTCATCTTCAATGCCCTTGCTGATGGAAGGAGGTTTTCACTCAAAATCTCACGATACATGGCCCCATTCATTCTTTCCTTTACACGGATCAGTCGTCCTGGTTCCTTTGCAGAAAAACAGCCCCATAGCATGATGTTTCCACCCCCTTGCTTCACAGTCCTCCAAACACGACGAGTTGAGTTTTTACCAAAAAGTTCTGTTTTGGTTTCATCTGACCATATGACATTCTCCCAATCTTCTTCTGGATCATCCAAATGCTCTCTAGCAAACTTCAGACGGGCCTGGACATGTACTGGCTTAAGCAGGGGGACACGTCTGGCACTGCAGGATTTGAGTCCCTGGCAGCGTAGTGTGTTACTGATGGTAGGCTTTGTTACTTTGGTCCCAGCTCTCTGCAGGTTATTCACCAGGTCCCCCCTCTGTGGTTCTGGGATTTTTGCTCACCGTTCTTGTGATCATTTTGACCCCACGGGGTGAGATCATGTGTGGAGCCCCAGATCGAGGGAGATTATCAGTGGTCTTGTATGTCTTCCATTTCCTAATAATTGCTCCCACAGTTGATTTCTTCAAACCAAGCTGCTTACCTATTGCAGATTCAGTCTTCCCAGCCTGGTGCAGGTCTACAATTTTGTTTCTGGTGTCCTTTGACAGCTCTTTGGTCTTGGCCATAGTGGAGTTTGGAGTGTGACTGTTTGAGGTTGTGGACAGGTGTCTTTTATACTGATAACAAGGTCAAACAGGTGCTATTAATACAGGTAACGAGTGGAGGACAGAGGAGCCTCTTAAAGAAGAAGTTACAGGTCTGTGAGGGCCAGAAATCTTGCTTGTTTGTAGGTGACCAAATACTTATTTTCCACCATAATTTGCAAATAAATTCATAAAAAATCCTACAATGTGATTTTTTTCCCATTTTGTCTGTCATAGTTGAAGTGTACCTATCATGAAAATTACAGGCCTCTCTCATCTTGGTGGCTGACTAAATACTTTTTTGCCCCACTGTAACTGCCCAGGAGGAAGGCAGGTCACACTCTGAATGATACACCCTATGACAGCTTCCGGTGTATTGATGGTGGGGGGGCGAAATCTGAAAATGAATGTAATCCTACTTTGTGGTTTTTCATGAAGGCTCTATGTTAAACTGATCACACTATAAGGCTCTATGTTAAACTGATCACACTATAAGGCTCTATGTTAAACTGATCACACTATAAGGCTCTATGTTACACTGATCACACTATAAGGCTCTATGTTAAACTGATCACACTATATGTGTTTGTGGATGTAGATGTGGTTGTCCTTGTTGGACAGGGCCAGTGGACGTCTTTCAGCGATGTTCCTATCGTCCAATTCATTGCTAAATATACAAGCATTGTTTCCAGTCTCGTAAAGACTACAACTTGTGTTGGGTGGTGCTTCGTGGTCTGGCTCCTGTCCCTTCTCCAATAAGTTTTTTTTTTAAAGATACTATATCAACAATTCTATTTTTACTTCTAATTGAGAATAATCCGTTTTGCTGTGAAGGGAAAAAAATCAATGGTATCTCATCACGTCTCAGCTGGCGTCGAAATGGATTTCCTAACAGTCCAGTCTGATAATCCCTCTGGTAATCTTTGGTCACCGCATCATTCTTGATAGCCGCAAGCCACTAGGAGAATCAGGGTGAATCTCTGGTAGGTAGAACAGTGAAGGTAACACATTTTTGCGTTTGTTGTACTGAGCACAGCAAGGCACAGAACGCCACATGGGCATGATAACAAACAATAGTGAAAAACAAAAGTTTACAAAGTAATGTTCTGAGATTACTCTGTGTTGGTCATTCGAGGTAAACAATGGCATTATTCAAGTTTGTGGGCACGCCCCCTCTACCTAGCAGGCGGTATCAGCATTCGCTATGAATGCTGAACTTTGTAGTTCGCTGTGAGCAGACAATACACATTAAGTCAAAACTTCCCGATACTAACAGTGAAATGAAACTGCCAGAGTTCTAGCTAGATAATTGTGATGTTTATGATGAAAACATCATGTTGTTAATATAGTCATGGCTATATGCCATGGCAAGGCCAGGGTGACATTCCCCTTTCATGAACAACTGGAACAAGGCTTGAAGGGACTGGTGTCTGAACCCCACTAGAGTGAATGGTGAATATTTCCTCACTGTGGCAACCACAGCCTACTCAGCAACGGGGATCAACACTGGCTCCAAGCTGAATATCCTCAGTAAAAATGACCAGAGGGCCTTAATGTTGGAAGCGTCCGATTTTGAGTGCTTCTGTATAATTATCTCATACTTATCTCACTTTTGAAAAGGATAATTCACCCTTCTGTGTCACTAACCTACTTCCTATACGATGAATGAAGTCAGTACCGTATGTTCTTGGCAACAAGCTCAGTGACAATTCTCAGAGAGTAAGCTCAGAGTATTCATAAAGCATTTCAGAGAGGGCTGATCTAGGATCAGATCCCCCCTGCCCATTAATTATAAACTGAAAGCCTAAACTGATCCTAGATCAGCACTCCTACGCTGAGACGTTTTTGGAATATGGGCCCAACAAGGTCATTATGAAGTCTGTGCCGGTAACACATCTCTGTTGGACTCTCCTCCTCCTCTCCTCTCCTCCTCCTTCTCTCCTCCTCCTATCCTCTTTCTCTCCTCTCCTAATCCTCTCCTCCTTCTCTCCTCCTCTCCTCTCCTTCTTCTCTGCTCTCATCCTCCTCTCCTCCTTCTCTGCTCTCCTCCTTCTCTGCTCTCCTCCTCCTCTCCTCCTTCTCTGCTCTCCTCGTCTCCTCCTCCTCTCCATTGTGAATTCTGTCTCTATAGCAGGTAGAGCTCTGTCGGCTCAACAGTCAGGAGAAGTTGGGTCTGACGCTGTGCTATCGGACTGACGATGAAGAGGATACAGCTATCTACGTCAGCCACGTAAGAACCACCACCACCATCAGCATCCTTAGGAGCCATGGAACCAATTCAGACCAATACGCCTTTCCTACGCACTTCTCAGTAGCTGATAATCAGACTTCATGCAGGTGTTAACGGGCTTTGCAGGCGTGGCTTCCTAGCTGAATACATTTAATTCAACTGCTGAAAAAACTCCCACTTGCTGTCCATCAGATTTTCCTGTGGAGTTTTCGTTTCATAGGGGTTTCAGTACATTTATGTATAACCAACCATTCCTTTAAAGTTGGTGTACCTTATATTATAATTTTCTCGACAGGCTTACTAGAATAGATGGAGAGAACGGTTCAGAATATTAGGAATCAATGAAAGAAAACCATATATTGTAAATGTATGCATATTCGTGTCCTGTTCACCACCAATTGGTTGATTTTAAAATATTCTGATCTTGTATATTATTTAGGGTTAGGAAAGTATTTATGAATAATTTCATAAAAGTTTGGCGAGCCTTTACGCACAACATATATTGGTGAATCAAAAATACAGTGGTTTGATTCATTCTTAAATTTTCCATATTCACTTGTTCAATTCATGACATATTGAAAGGTGAGAAAAGTGTACAATAGGGGTGGAACATTAGTCCTATAAATCTACTGTAATAATCCTCACTGATCATAGAACCGTGATGACAGCGGTCCAGTCGTCGTGAACCGTGCACCAGGGTCCAGGTTTAACCCGCTACGTGTGCTCTGAGTTCCAGAATTGATTCAAATAGGCTACGTCCTAAATTACTGCACAGCTTGTAATACGTTAGCCTAATATGCTCTACTATTGCTAGCAATCCTCTAGCAAAATGTAAGGAAACAAACAGTAAAGGGACAGTTGTAAATTAATGTGAGTTTACCTGAAGGTGTTTACCGATAGTCATTAATATTTAACATGATACAAGTTGCAAAAAACACAGTGAACAGTCCAGGCATATAATTAAAACATTCTAGAAATCCTAAATCAACTCGGTAGCTATGTTTCAGTTTGCTGCCATATGACTGGTTTCACATTTGTCTCCAGTGATCATAAGGTGAAATGGAACTAAAACAATGTTATATTTGAAATGGCTTATTCATTCACTGCATATCCATCGCCAAACCCACTGGCTCCAGGTCATCTATAAGTCTTTGCTAGGTAAAGCCCCACCTTATCTCAGCTCACTGGTCACCATAGCAACACCCACCCGTAGCACGCGCTCCAGCAGATATATTTCACTATATACACCAAAGCCAACACCTCCTTTGGCCACCTTTTCTTCCAGGTCTCTGCTGCCAATGACTGGAACGAATTGCAAAAATCTCTGAAGCTGGAGTCTTATATCTCCCTCTCTAACTTTAAGCATCAGCTGTCAGAGCAGCTTACCGATCACTGTACCTGTTCACAGCCAATCTGTAAATAGCCCACCCAACTACCTCATCCCCATATTATTACTTACCCTCTTGCTCTTTGCACCCCAGTATCTCTACTTGCACATCATCATCTGCACATCTTTCACTCCAGTATTAATGCTAAATTGTAATTATTTTCTCCCCTAGGGCCTGTTTATTGCCTACCTCCCTACTCTTCTACACTTCCACACACTGTACATAGATTTTTCTATTTTTATTTTATTTTGTGTTGTTGACTGTATGTTTGTTTATGTGTAACTCTGTGTTGTTGTTTTTGTCGCAGTGCTTTGCTTTACCTTGGCCAGGTCACAGCTGTAAATGAGAACTTGTTCTCAACTGGCCTACCTGGTTAAATAAAGGTTAAATAAAATAAATTAACTTTTTAAAATATCAATCAAATTCCCGTCAATCAAATGTATTTATAAAGCCCTTTTTACATCAGCCGATGTCACAAAGTGCTACACAGAAACCCAGCCTGAAACATCAAACGGCAATAGGTCGTATCAATAGGTCTTATCAATAGGTCTTATCAATAGGTCTCATCAATAGATATTATCAATAGGTCTTATCAATTGGTCTTATCAATAAGTCTTATCAATTGGTCTTATCAATAGGTCTTATCAATAGATATTATCAATTGGTCTTATCAATAGGTCTTATCAATAGATATTATCAATAGGTCTTATCAATAGGTCTTATCAATAGGTCTTATCAATAGATATTATCAATAGGTCTTATCAATAGGTCTTATCAATAGGTCTTATCAAAAGGTCTTATCAATTCGTACATGACAGTACGTGGGGAATGGTGTTATTTCTATCTGAACAAAGAAAGTAGATGTTTTTACACTTGGAACTGACAAGTTGCTCGACCACATTCATTCATTTCGTGGTGCATAAGGGTGGTGGAATTGTGAGGGAATTATGTCAAGGTCAGAATACGGTGTATCTGTAGACACACCTCCGCTACACCTTCATTTCTTTCATCTTAAACACGAACAAATAGCGAATAAATAGCGTGCTATTCTCATGCTTAAATTCAAGGTCAGAATACGCATGGGGAGAAAAGTGCATAAAAAAAGGGAATTATGTTCCATGAATGCGCGCTTAACTCTGGTCGGAATTCCCCGTTAGGAGACTCGATCTTCCCCAGAGAAGTGTCCTGTTTGGTGGGACACAGATCTATCCATGCCCCCCTCCTGAGTCTGGTTCTCTGGTACACGGTCATATGACAAACTGCACTCCCAAGGAAGGGCTTGGTTAACAGGAAGAGCTTGGTTAACAGGAAGGGCTTGGTTAACAGGAAGAGCTTGGTTAACAGGAAGGGCTTGGTTAACAGGAAGGGCTTGGTTAACAGGAAGAGCTTGGTTAACAGGAAGGGCTTGGTTAACAGGAAGAGCTTGGTTAACAGGAAGAGCTTGGTTAACAGGAAGGGCTTGGTTAACAGGAAGGGCTTGGTTAACAGGAAGGGCTTGGTTAACAGGAAGGGCTTGGTTAACAGGAAGGGAAGAGACACGGTGTGTTAGAATAAATCAAAGAAGGAATCCCACCACATAATCAATTACCTTTTACAGTCAGAAGCAATTAAAAGATAACTGTGAATTCCCATTTGATATCGTATAATGTTGTGGAATATTGACTGACTTCAACTGAATTAGAAGGTGTTAAGGAATGAGGAGGTGTTTGAATGTTTGCCAATAATATCTCTTTCGCTCCAAATGAACCATGCATGGAGAGAGAGGAGAGGAAAGCAAGAGAATGAACCATGCATGGAGAGAGAGGAGAGGAAAGCAAGAGAATGAACCATGCATGGAGAGAGAGGAGAGGAAAGCAAGAGAATGAACCATGCATGGAGAGAGAGGAGAGGAAAGCAAGAGAATGAACCATGCATGGAGAGAGAGGAGAGGAAAGCAAGAGAATGAACCATGCATGGAGAGAGAGGAGAGGAAAGCAAGAGAATGAACCATGCATGGAGAGAGAGGAGAGGAAAGCAAGAGAAGTTTGAAATACTCCCCTCGTTCTGTTCAATATTCTAATTGAGGATTTTAATTAGTCCACAGTGAGTGACACCCTTCCTTCCTCCTCCTGCAGAGTGTAAAATGACACATATTCCCACCACCGCCTCTGCATACCAAAGACTGAAACAAAGAGCAGAGAGACAGCTGAGTGGAAATAATGTCTCTCAGACTAAAGTAAAGCTAAAGCTCTCATTCTGGTGGTGTCTGGGGGGGGAAACTGGGGGGGGGGGGGGGTGTTTGTATGTGTGTGTGTGTGTGTGTGCGGTATTGCCTTGCTCTTACACCAGCTTCCTCTTCAATAAGCTGAAGCGTTACCTCAGGTAAAGTAGGAACAGCACCTGCAGTTGCCTCATACCCCTCTAACATCATGTTATAAACCTAAACAGTATATCTGTATATCTTTTTGATTCCAGTACATGCTAATGAGCCTCAATCAAATGTATTTCTGTGTATAATGTTGGTGTCACTTTCCTTGTGGAAGCACAGGTCTGTTTTCCTGGTTGGTTTTGAACACCTACGTATAGCTCTTGATCTTGACTCTGAGAACTACAAAGCGTTTGAAGTAATTGCAGAGAAATGGAAGCGGTATTGAAATCATACCAAGTAGATTAGATTCCCTCAAAAACGTATCCACAGGGATTGCCTGTGAAAAATATGAAATGTTATTATAGAAATTAGAAATGTCTACACATTTTCAGCTGAATCATTCCTGACTTATTAATACACTTCCAATGTTAATTTTCTCTTGCTGAGCTCCTTATTTTGATGTTCAGTTCTTTGATGAAAGAAATGCTTGTTTTTTGTAACTGAAATTCAAAGGTAGGAAGAAAAAACTCTGAACACATATCGTCAAGGGAACGATTTGAGATTCGATACAAGCACTCCCCAAAAACTGAAAACAAAATAATGAGAAAATCAATAAATGTTGAAATGAGTTTTCTCATGAAGATTCATTCCCTTTTCTTAAACCAGGCGGGAAGATGGTTGTTGACACCAACATCAGTGTTATCTTGGTGGACAGCTACCACACTAATAAACTACAATCCATACTGTCATATTTCAAACTATATATTGCGACCCAAATGGCACCCTATACTCTATATAGTACACTACTAGAGCCCAATGGACCATGCTCAAAAGTAGTGCACTATTTAGGGAATAGGGTGCCATTGGGGACACACAGCCTATTACCATGTGATGATGAGCTCAATGGAAGTTTTGAGGAATGGTTGGATGCTCGGCGTTGTATTGTTGAAGCAATATCTTCAGATGGGGATCTTCACAAGAAGAGAAAGCAATGAAGGTGTTTGATAATGATCCACCAGACAGTGACATGGCAACAGTAGTGTTTGGGCATCCAGCTGCCTGTTCTAGCAGACAGTGACATGGCAACAGTAGTGACTTGGGTATCCAGCTGCCTGTTCTAGCAGACAGTGACATGGCAACAGTAGTGTTTGGGCATCCAGCTGCCTGTTCTAGCAGACAGTGACATGGCAACAGTAGTGACTTGGGTATCCAGCTGCCTGTTCTAGCAGACAGTGACATGGCAACAGTAGTGTTTGGGCATCCAGCTGCCTGTTCTAGCAGACAGTGACATGGCAACAGTAGTGACTTGGGTATCCAGCTGCCTGTTCTAGCAGACAGTGACATGGCAACAGTAGTGACTTGGGTATCCAGCTGCCTGTTCTAGCAGACAGTGACATGGCAACAGTAGTGTTTGGGCATCCAGCTGCCTGTTCTAGCAGACAGTGACATGGCAACAGTAGTGTTTGGGCATCCAGCTGCCTGTTCTAGCAGACAGTGACATGGCAACAGTAGTGACTTGGGTATCCAGCTGCCTGTTCTAGCAGACAGTGACATGGCAACAGTAGTGACTTGGGTATCCAGCTGCCTGTTCTAGCAGACAGTGACATGGCAACAGTAGTGTTTGGGCATCCAGCTGCCTGTTCTAGCAGACAGTGACATGGCAACAGTAGTGTTTGGGCATCCAGCTGCCTGTTCTAGCAGACAGTGACATGGTAACAGTAGTGACTTGGGTATCCAGCTGCCTGTTCTAGCAGACAGTGACATGGCAACAGTAGTGTTTGGGCATCCAGCTGCCTGTTCTAGCAGACAGTGACATGGCAACAGTAGTGTTTGGGCATCCAGCTGCCTGTTCTAGCAGACAGTGACATGGCAACAGTAGTGACTTGGGTATCCAGCTGCCTGTTCTAGCAGACAGTGACATGGCAACAGTAGTGTTTGGGCATCCAGCTGCCTGTTCTAGCAGACAGTGACATGGCAACAGTAGTGACTTGGGTATCCAGCTGCCTGTTCTAGCAGACAGTGACATGGCAACAGTAGTGTTTGGGCATCCAGCTGCCTGTTCTAGCAGACAGTGACATGGCAACAGTAGTGACTTGGGTATCCAGCTGCCTGTTCTAGCAGACAGTGACATGGTAACAGTAGTGTTTGGGCATCCAGCTGCCTGTTCTAGCAGACAGTGACATGGCAACAGTAGTGACTTGGGTATCCAGCTGCCTGTTCTAGCAGACAGTGACATGGCAACAGTAGTGTTTGGGCATCCAGCTGCCTGTTCTAGCAGACAGTGACATGGCAACAGTAGTGACTTGGGTATCCAGCTGCCTGTTCTAGCAGACAGTGACATGGCAACAGTAGTGTTTGGGTATCCAGCTGCCTGTTCTACCAGACAGTGACATGGCAACAGTAGTGACTTGGGTATCCAGCTGCCTGTTCTAGCAGACAGTGACATGGCAACAGTAGTGACTTGGGTATCCAGCTGCCTGTTCTACCAGACAGTGACATGGCAACAGTAGTGTTTGGGTATCCAGCTGCCTGTTCTACCAGACAGTGACATGGCAACAGTAGTGACTTGGGTATCCAGCTGCCTGTTCTAGCAGACTGTGACATGGCAACAGTAGTGTTTGGGCATCCAGCTGCCTGTTCTAGCAGACAGTGACATGGCAACAGTAGTGTTTGGGTATCCAGCTGCCTGTTCTAGCAGACAGTGACATGGTAAGAGTAGTGACTTGGGTATCCAGCTGCCTGTTCTAGCAGACAGTGACATGGCAACAGTAGTGACTTGGGTATCCAGCTGCCTGTTCTAGCAGACAGTGACATGGTAACAGTAGTGACTTGGGTATCCAGCTGCCTGTTCTAGCAGACAGTGACATGGCAACAGTAGTGTTTGGGTATCCAGCTGCCTGTTCTAGCAGACAGTGACATGGCAACAGTAGTGTTTGGGCATCCAGCTGCCTGTTCTAGCAGACAGTGACATGGCAACAGTAGTGACTTGGGTATCCAGCTGCCTGTTCTAGCAGACAGTGACATGGCAACAGTAGTGACTTGGGTATCCAGCTGCCTGTTCTAGCAGACAGTGACATGGCAACAGTAGTGTTTGGGCATCCAGCTGCCTGTTCTAGCAGACAGTGACATGGCAACAGTAGTGACTTGGGTATCCAGCTGCCTGTTCTAGCAGACAGTGACATGGCAACAGTAGTGTTTGGGCATCCAGCTGCCTGTTCTAGCAGACAGTGACATGGCAACAGTAGTGACTTGGGTATCCAGCTGCCTGTTCTAGCAGACAGTGACATGGCAACAGTAGTGTTTGGGCATCCAGCTGCCTGTTCTAGCAGACAGTGACATGGCAACAGTAGTGACTTGGGTATCCAGCTGCCTGTTCTAGCAGACAGTGACATGGCAACAGTAGTGACTTGGGTATCCAGCTGCCTGTTCTAGCAGACAGTGACATGGCAACAGTAGTGTTTGGGCATCCAGCTGCCTGTTCTAGCAGACAGTGACATGGCAACAGTAGTGACTTGGGTATCCAGCTGCCTGTTCTACCAGACAGTGACATGGCAACAGTAGTGACTTGGGTATCCAGCTGCCTGTTCTAGCAGACAGTGACATGGCAACAGTAGTGTTTGGGCATCCAGCTGCCTGTTCTAGCAGACAGTGACATGGTAACAGTAGTGACTTGTGTATCCAGCTGCCTGTTCTACCAGACAGTGACATGGCAACAGTAGTGACTTGGGTATCCAGCTGCCTGTTCTAGCAGACAGTGACATGGCAACAGTAGTGTTTGGGCATCCAGCTGCCTGTTCTAGCAGACAGTGACATGGCAACAGTAGTGACTTGGGTATCCAGCTGCCTGTTCTAGCAGACAGTGACATGGCAACAGTAGTGACTTGGGTATCCAGCTGCCTGTTCTAGCAGACAGTGACATGGCAACAGTAGTGTTTGGGCATCCAGCTGCCTGTTCTAGCAGACAGTGACATGGTAACAGTAGTGACTTGGGTATCCAGCTGCCTGTTCTAGCAGACAGTGACATGGTAACAGTAGTGACTTGGGTATCCAGCTGCCTGTTCTAGCAGACAGTGACATGGCAACAGTAGTGTTTGGGCATCCAGCTGCCTGTTCTAGCAGACAGTGACATGGCAACAGTAGTGTTTGGGTATCCAGCTGCCTGTTCTAGCAGACAGTGACATGGCAACAGTAGTGACTTGGGTATCCAGCTGCCTGTTCTAGCAGACAGTGACATGGTAACAGTAGTGACTTGGGTATCCAGCTGCCTGTTCTAGCAGACAGTGACATGGCAACAGTAGTGTTTGGGCATCCAGCTGCCTGTTCTAGCAGACAGTGACATGGCAATAGTAGTGTTTGGGTATCCAGCTGCCTGTTCTAGCAGACAGTGACATGGCAACAGTAGTGACTTGGGTATCCAGCTGCCTGTTCTAGCAGACAGTGACATGGTAACAGTAGTAACGTGTGTGTATGGCGTCTGGATTGATTTGTTGTTTTATTTGTTCAGGTTGGACCCAACAGCATTGCTGCCAGGGACGGGCGCATTAGGGAAGGAGATCGAATATTACAGGTACGTATTTTAATCTCAAGAACAATTACATGAGCGCAACCACACACACACACACACACGCAAGCACACACACACTCACACACACACACTCACACACACATACACACACGCAAGCACACACACTCAAAGGCACCCTCCCTGTAAGCTCTCTTCTAGGAGCAGAGCTGTTGTTGTCTTCGGGCTACAGATCATATGCATATTTAATGGCTACACTTAAGCTGGAAAATGAAAGTCCTTAGCGTTGTTTTCACACAGCAGCACCACATCCTCCCTGGCGGGTCTCTCTCTCTCTGAGAACTGTAGAGCCACCTGGCGGGTCTCTCTCTCTCTCTCTCTGAGAACTGTAGAGCCACCTGGCGGGTCTCTCTCTCTCTCTCTCTGAGAACTGTAGAGACACCTGGTGGGTCTCTCTCTCTCTCTCTCTGAGAACTGTAGAGCCAGCTGGCGGGTCTCTCTCTCTCTCTGAGAACTGTAGAGCCACCTGGCGGGTCACATCAGAGGGAGAGAAAGGAGTGTGGAAGTGGGTTTGAGTGTGAGAGTGTGAGAGTGTGTGTGTGTGTGTGTTTCTAGTTTTACTATCCTTGTGGGGACCAGAAGTCCTCACAAAGATAGTAAATCAAGGAACATGTGGACAAGTAGGGACATTTCGTTGATCCCCACAAGGAAAACGGCTATTTTAGGTTTTAGGGGTTAGGTTTAGGGTTAGGGTTACAATTAAGATTAGGGTTAGACTTTGAGTCAGTGTTAGGGTTACATTTAGGGTTAGGTAAAGGGTTTAGGGAAAATATAATTTTGAATAGGAATCAATTGTTTGGTACCCACTTGGATAGTAAATTAAACGTGTGTGTGTGTGTGTGTGTGTGTGCGATGTGTGTTAGCTGTGTTAGGTGTGAACAGAGATTAGAAGTAGTAGTCAGTGATTTCTACACTCTCCCAGTAGTAGCAGTAATGATGTTAGGTGACTGGTGGACCCAAACACTGCACAGTCTCTTCTGATTGGAGGGCTAAGCCCCGGTTGTATTCTGATTGGAGGGCTGAGCCCTGGTGTTCTCTGGGTCCCATTATCTCTCTGTGACAAGCCCATTACTCTGCAGGGGAAAGATGAACGCCACCTGTCACAGTACAGTTAATTGTATGTCTGGATGGGCGCAGTGCTCCGCTGAGACCAGCCTTTCATGAACACCGTGCAGCTCTCTCTCTCTCTCTCTCTCTCGCTCTCTCTCGCTCTCTCTCCCATGGCCGTGGCTGGCCCCCACTGCCCTCCATCTTTAATCAATGCAGAGAAGAGACAGGACACAGAGCAGACCAGACATCCTCTGCCTGCCTGTGAAAGTGTGAATTCATAATTGACTGGAGGTGCTTTTCTCAGAGAGACGGAGAGGTGGAGGGAGAGATTAAAAGGGGGATGGTTTCCTCAAACACTCCATCTTCTGTGATGGAGGAGTTCAGTGAATGACTGTGATGTGCCCTGTATAGAGGCGGAAGGGAGTCATTTAAAGGGGGATGGTTTCGTCAGTCAGTCAGGAGTTTAATCGCTGTATGTACAATATGTGAGTGAGTGTGTACTGGATACAGAACTTTCTAATCTCTTTGTGTACTAGATACAGAACTTTCTAATCTCTTTGTGTACTAGATACAGAACTTTCTAATCTCTTTGTGTATTAGATACAGTACTTTCTAATATCTTTGTGTACTAGATACAGTACTTTCTAATATCTTTGTGTATTAGATACAGTACTTTCTAATATCTTTGTGTACTAGATACATTACTTTCTAATCTCTTTGTGTACTAGATACAGTACTTTCTAATCTCTTTGTGTACAAGATACATTACTTTCTAACATCCTTGTGTACTAGATACAGTAATGTCTAATATCTTTGTGTACTAGATGCAGTACTTTCTAATATCTTTGTGTACTAGATACAGTACTTTCTAATCTCTTTATGTATGTGTTTTACATCATTTCTTCATTCATTCTTCTTCCGGGATGGAGTTTAGTTGTCAGTGAGTGTAACAGACAGTAACAGGATCTCTTTCTTAATCAGTATGTGTGGACTATATATTTTCTCATCTCTTTACGTGCGTGTTACCAGATCAATGGCTGTGACGTACAGGACAGGCAGGAAGCTTTCACTCTCCTGTCCAATGAGGAGTCCAGGAGTATCGTTCTCCTGGTGACCAGACCAGAGGAGGCGTGGCTGGATGAGGAGCACAATGAACTCCTAGAGGAGCTGAAGATGGAGATCCTTGAGGAGAGGAGGAACGAGGAGGTGCAGAAGACAGGAGGAGGAGAGGAGCAGGTGAGAACAGCCTGGGGAATATAATATGAGATGGACATATTATTTGTCCATTATATACTTAAGAGTTCAAAACATTAGGAACACTTTCCTAATATTGCGTTGCACCCCTCCCAAATAGATCATATTTCAATGTTGAGAGTATAGATGTCCAGATATTGCTATTCTAGACAATACACATGTCCAGATATTGCTATTCTAGACAATACACATGTCCAGATATTGATATTCTAACAGTACAGATGTCCAGATATTGCTATTCTAGACAATACACATGTCCAGATATTGATATTCTAACAGTACAGATGTCCAGATATTGCTATTCTAGACAATACACATGTCCAGATATTGATATTCTAACAGTACAGATGTCCAGATATTGCTATTCTAGACAATACACATGTCCAGATATTGCAATTCTATTGCAATTGCTATTCTAAATGCTTAAGAGCTGGTACTATGATGTGGGCTGATGCATGTTGATAGGCTCTAGTGTTGTAGAATATCTTCCATCTTCTCTACCACAACTCTTTGTTCTCTTTCCAGGCCAAGCAGCTGGAGGAGGATGACGTCATGACAGACACGGCCACGTGTTCCTCCAATACTCAGGACAAAGACAGCGGCTTGGGGACGGGGCGCAACGAGGAGAGCTCCGAACAGGAAGTCCTCCTAGCCCGTGTCCACCGGAGGCCTGCCCAGGGCCTCAGAGACCGATGGAGGGCCAAGCATGGCCAGGGGCTGGGCAGGAGGGTGGTGGTACCCTCGGACACCCAGGGACCCAGGGGTCTGATCCAAGCCCAGGAGGGTGAGGGTGGAGTGGGGTTAGGACTGGAGTGTGACAGCCGCTTCAAGCAGCTCCTGGAGCTCAAGTGCCAGATCCGTAACAGCGGGGAGTGTGGTGTGTACTATAGCAGGAGAAGCACCATCGAGTGCAGCCTGACGGAGCAGAGTGGGGTGGGGGTCAGTGGTGGTGGAGGGATGGAACAGGAGCTGAGGATGTTGAACGATGAGCTGAGGAGTATCGAGCTGGAGTGTCAGAGCATCATGCAGGCCCACCAGCTCCGTAAGAACCAAAGGGATCCCCCCTGCACCCCTATGTGCTCCCCAGGACGAAGCCCCAAACATGGGCGTGAGCAGCATGCCAAGCTGGCCGATATCAACGAGCATCCAGGGGAGAGGCAGTGGGACAGCGACAAGCTAAGGGGGGACAAGGACAGCTCCAGTGCCTATAACACGGCTGAGAGCGCCAGGTCCACTCCTCTAGGCATGGAGAGATCCCCAGACCACTCTCTACAGAGACGCATCAGCCTCACCAACCAGAAGAACCTCCGGAGCACCATGGCAGCCTCCGGCCAGTCCATCTCCATCCCCATCCCAGACAGGTATGTAGACAATCAATCAAATGTGTTTTATTAAGCCCTTTTTAGCCTTGAGTTTAGAAAGGTGGGCCAGCAGCCGGAGGGTTGTCGGTTCCAATCCTGGGTCTTACGTTTCTATTATAGAAAATGGATAATAATGTATTATTATAATCTTCTTTTCAGAGAGCTCCTGAGTGAGACCTCGACCGGGACCACCACACACAGCCGACAGGATCCCAACCCCAGCCCTGGAACCACGGTCATCTCCAGCAGCCCCGACCAGTCCAACCCTTCCCCCTCCGAGTCAGACCCGGCCCTGCCTGCAGACGACGAGCGCTGCGACCACACCAGGAGCCACCGGGGGCCACGCAGGGTCCCTCCCTACCCGTCCCCTTACCACACAGCCCCCCAGCAGGGCGCCTCTCCAGCCCACGCCAGACACCTTCAGAGCTACATGCAGCAGCTCCTCCAGCAGACCTCCAGTCTGGAGACCTACTCCCAGTCCCAGCTCAGCCTCCTCAGCGTCTGCCGGGACCGCTCCACCCGCCCGGGGGAACCACGCCTCGAATGGAAGGTCAAAGTTCGAGCCGACGGGACGAAGTATGTAGCCCGGCGACCGGCGAGGGACCGGATTCTACGAGAACGGGCGCTGAGGATCAGGGAGGAGCGTAGTGGAGGGATGACCACGGATGACGACACTATGTCCGAGATGAAGATGGGGCGGTACTGGAGTAAAGAGGAGAGAAAGCAGCAGCTGGCCAGAGCCAGGGAGCAGAGGAGGAGGAGGGAGTACATGCAGAGGAGCCGGCTGGAGTGTCTCAGAGAGGGCCCTGGGAGCGGGGCCGAGGGCCGTAAAGAGGTCAACATCCTGGAACTCAGCCACAAGAAGATGATGAAGAAACGCAACAAGAAGATCCTGGATAACTGGATGACCATCCAGGAACTAATGAGTCACGGGGCCAGAGCACCTGAGGACCAGGGGACTAAACAAGTACACAATGCCTTCCTGTCTGTTACTACAGTATAGGACCACAGCTCCGGGGTGAAGTTTCCCTGTACACACAGATCTAGGATCATTTAAAACTACCCGGGTCGGGCATTAACCATTTGGACGATAATGAAAAACTGACCTCAGAGCAGTGTCTAGGGACAACCTTGCCCCATCTCTCTCTCTCTCTCTCATCGCGTCCATGCGGTATGACCTTACTTGCCTCGTTCAATGTGGCATTTTTTATAATGGGGAAAATCCTATATTTTTCACACTTTGTAAACTCAGTAACATTTTGTAAACTCTTTTTTTTACACTGGTTGTCGATGCACTGTGAAATGTTTTCTGCAGTTGCTCATTTATGATGTCATGAAACATGTTTCTATCAAAATCAGAATTCTCTGTAAACCACATCATCATCAATCAAGTCAAAGACATCGTGGTACGTTATCATGTTTGCATTGTTTATCCAGCATGGCAGTGATTAACTGTAGTGGTCAGAAATGTACCATATACCTGAGAACAGACACTGGACTCTTGTGCAGAATCCTCCTTGTCTTTTACTGAGGATCGACCATATAACTGCACAACCCTCTAAGACCCATTCAATATGCCAAGCTGGCCTTGTGAGTCAAAACACCACTAAATCTCTGAAGGAGCTTTCATCATTTCTGAAAATGTCAACTCAGAGTTCTCTTGGAAAATTCTGAAGTCCTGAGAATGTCAATAATTCAGTGGTGTCTCAGAGGCTTTCAGTTTCCCAGTTTAAAACAGTCTTGAAGGAAAGGTTCACTAGTCAACAGTTTCTCAGTTTATAACAGTCTTTCTTGAAGGAAGGGTTCACTAGTCAACAGTTTCTCTGTTTAAAACAGTCTTGAAGGAAGGGTTCACTAGTCAACAGTTTCTCAGTTTAAAACAGTCTTGAAGGAAGGGTTCACTAGTCAACAGTTTCTCAGTTTAAAACAGTCTTGAAGGAAGGGTTCATTAGTCAACAGTTTCTCAGTTTAAAACAGTCTTGAAGGAAGGGTTCACTAGTCAACAGTTTCTCAGTTTAAAACAGTCTTGAAGGAGGGTTCACTAGTCAACAGTTTCTCAGTTTAAAACAGTCTTGAAGGAAGGGTTCACTAGTCAACAGTTTCTCAGTTTAAAACAGTCTTGAAGGAGGGGTTCACTAGTCAACAGTTTCTCAGTTTAAAACAGTCTTGAAGGAGGGGTTCACTAGTCAACAGTTTCTCAGTTTAAAACAGTCTTGAAGGAGGGTTCACTAGTCAACAGTTTCTCAGTTTAAAACAGTCTTGAAGGAGGGGTTCACTAGTCAACAGTTTCTCAGTTTAAAACAGTCTTGAAGGAAGGGTTCACTAGTCAACAGTTTCTCAGTTTAAAACAGTCTTGAAGGAGGGGTTCACTAGTCAATAGTTTCTCAGTTTAAAACAGTCTTGAAGGAGGGTTCACTAGTCAACAGTTTCTCAGTTTAAAACAGTCTTGAAGGAGGGGTTCACTAGTCAACAGTTTCTCAGTTTAAAACAGTCTTGAAGGAAGGGTTCACTAGTCAACAGTTTCTCAGTTTAAAACAGTCTTGAAGGAGGGGTTCACTAGTCAACAGTTTCTCAGTTTAAAACAGTCTTGAAGGAAGGGTTCACTAGTCAACAGTTTCTCAGTTTAAAACAGTCTTGAAGGAGGGTTCACTAGTCAACAGTTTCTCAGTTTAAAACAGTCTTGAAGGAAGGGTTCACTAGTCAACAGTTTCTCAGTTTAAAACAGTCTTGAAGGAAGGGTTCACTAGTCAACAGTTTCTCAGTTTAAAACAGTCTTGAAGGAAGGGTTCACTAGTCAACAGTTTCTCAGTTTAAAACAGTCTTGAAGGGAAGTTTCACTAGTCAACAGTTTCTCAGTTTAAAACAGTCTTGAAGGAAGGGTTCACTAGTCAACAGTTTCTCAGTTTAAAACAGTCTTGAAGGAAGGGTTCACTAGTCAACAGTTTCTCAGTTTAAAACAGTCTTGAAGGGAAGTTTCACTAGTCAACAGTTTCTCCGTTTTAAACAGTCTTGAAGGAAGGGTTCACTAGTCAATAGTTTCTCAGTTTAAAACAGTCTTGAAGGAGGGGTTCACTAGTCAACAGTTTTTCCCCAACATCTCATTGCAAAAGTGATCTCAATGTTTCTCATCAATGGTAATTCAGTATCACTAATGAAAAAAGTGCATTTCTTACTGATTAAATAATTAATTCAAGTGATTTGATTGTTCCCCGAATACATTAAATGTAATTTATAAATACAAAACATATTTATTATTTTGTATTGCTTATTTTCAATTAGTGTACATTTATTAGTATATTCTGCATATTTTCGGACCTGTCTGAAGATCTCTTTGTATTGTCAAAAATAACACAAGTTATTGTCTCTAACGCATTATATTTCACCTAACAGTCCTTTCTGGCATTTGGTGGGGCTTCAAACGGGTGCTTTTCATTGTACACGGCTCTTCTATCTTTGCTCAGTGTTTATCGTCTTCTTTCCAGTAATCGGTAGTTGGTAACTTCATAGGCAGGTCAATGTGTGCTAATTGTGATTTTTGCAAAGGAAATGTGAATAAATTATTGTTTATCTTTATGAAACAAATTGTTGTATTGTGGTTGGTTGGATGCATTTCCTGGTTCCACGTCATAATATTCCAATCAGCATCGTCCCATATCTCATTCAGCATCTACTTCATCCATAACGTTGCTATGAGAGGTCAATCAGCATCCTCCCACATCTCATTCAGCATCTACTTCATCCATAACGTTGCTATGAGAGGTCAATCAGCATCGTCCCACATCTCATTCAGCACCTACTTCATCCATAACGTTGCTATGAGAGGTCAGTCAGCCATTTTGGGACAAACTCCACCAGCTCTAGTCATCAAGCCCTGCAAACGCCTCTGGCTCAAAAGCACTGGCATGTATCCCGTTCTCGTCACGTTTGAAACATGGAGGTTGACATGCGTGTCAGAGTAATATCATGACCCTATCATCTCTGCTCAGTGTCCCTGTTGCACCAGGAAGTGTCAGAGTAATATCATGACCCTATCATCTCTGCTCAGTGTCCCTGTTGCACCAGGAAGTGTCAGAGTAATATCATGACCCTATCATCTCTGCTCAGTGTCCCTGTTGCACCAGGAAGCTGTTTCATTATGCAGTTGAAACGCAGCAGCTGCGTCTCACATCACCTGAAGGATAAACACACCAGCATCATGTGGAAGAATAGAAGGCATTCAGAATCAGTTCTGGTGGTGTGTGTTTGGTTTTCAGTAACAAAATGAGGAAAATATTATGGCTTTCATGATCAGGATGCCAGGAAGTGACCTCATTGTGTATGCTTCTTGTATTCACGTAGATATAAATCAATTCAAGTCAATTATTTGTTAGAAGTGAGTTATTCTGTATATGATACATACTGCACATGGATATAAATACACATTTAGAGAGTAAACACCAAGACTTTCTGGCACAATCTACAGAATTATAGATGAATGACTACTCAGAAGTCACAGTCAATTCGTGACAGAAAGAGCATCAAGTAAAAGGCTTCTAAGAGGTTCATTGAATCCTCTGTTGACAGAACACTGACGGTTGAAATAGAGCAACGCTCTTTCTCTGTAGTGCTACAGCCACTCGCCGCCCAGCTCTGAACGGCATGCTTATTCACGTCAGTGCTCAGAGTCTGAACTCTGTCTTGTGACGCATCGTACTGTGAGTACACAGGCTGTCCAACACAAGGTCATTGGTTTTCTGATGTGGTTGGTCTCCTTTAAAGAGATTCTACAGGTCACAGCATCCTTCAGCTGATTCTGACAGAGATATTGGAGCCAGAAGGGGAGAACGTCAGCAACAGAGGAGTCATTCCGTCAGTCACCTTGGAGTGGATGTTGGTTAGATTAGATAGAAACTGTCTTTCTATGAGAGGTTGAGGATTGGGAGAAAGAACGACTGAGCCCAACGCTCTCAACCTCTTGTTCTCAGATTGCTTCCATTTAGAAATGTCACAAAGTATTCTCACCACATTATCGTTGACATTTTAAGCGCTTAATGTTTTTGTTGTTGTTGTTGCATTTGGATGAATTTGTATTTATTTAATATATTTCTCTATTTCAAATTTAGATTTGAAGGAGATTGGATTTGGAAATTCTCCACCTGATTCATTTGGCCCTATCTACTGACAGCAGAAGGATTTGAATGAAGCAGTCATATTACTAGTCTGTGTAAATGGTTGGCTAGGTGTTGCTGCTGGACTGTGTAGCCACAGTCCAACCATTTGGCGTTGCTTCTGGTCTGTGTAAATGGTTGGCTAGGCGTTGCTTCTGGTCTGTGTAAATGGTTGGCTAGGCGTTGCTTCTGGTCTGTGTAAATGGTTGGCTAGGCATTGCTTCTGGTCTGTGTAAATGGTTGGCTAGGCGTTGCTTCTGGTCTGTGTAAATGGTTGGCTAGGCGTTGCTTCTGGACTGTGACAGATCCTGATCCACAGACCAAATGTATTCAATTATCTTTGGTAGCACATTGGGGATGAATCATGAATAATACTGTGTGCCACAATTCCACATTTCCACTGCCACTGACTGTCACTGAATCAGACTGACTTACTATTGGCTGCGCTACGGAGAGTAACAGCATGCAATCACAGCAGCAAGATTTGTGACCTGCTGCCACAAGAAAAGGGCAACCAGTGAAGAACAAACACCATGGTAATTACAACCTATATTTATTTATTTAACCTTTATTTAACTTGGCAAGTCAGTTAAGAACAAATTATTATTTACAATGACAGTTGTCAGTTGTGATACAGTCTGGAATCGAACCATGGTCTGTAGTGAAGCCTCTGCACTGAGATGCAGTGCCTCAGACCGCTGTGATACAGTCTGGAATCGAACCATGGTCTGTAGTGAAGCCTCTGCACTGAGATGCAGTGCCTCAGACCGCTGTGATACAGTCTGGAATCGAACCATGGTCTGTAGTGAAGCCTCTGCACTGAGATGCAGTGCCTCAGACCGCTGTGATACAGTCTGGAATCGAACCATGGTCTGTAGTGAAGCCTCTGCACTGAGATGCAGTGCCTCAGACCGCTGTGATACAGTCTGGAATCGAACCATGGTCTGTAGTGAAGCCTCTGCACTGAGATGCAGTGCCTCAGACCGCTGTGATACAGTCTGGAATCGAACCATGGTCTGTAGTGAAGCCTCTGCACTGAGATACAGTGCCTCAGACCGCTGCGCCACTCGGGAGCCCTTTATGTTTATTTATTTTCAATTTTGAACTTTAACAATGTTGTACTTTAACAACACTGTATATAGACATAATATGACATTTGAAATGTCGTTATTATTTTGGAACTTGTAATGTTTACTGTTAATTTTGTCTTGTTAATTTAACTTTGTTTATTATATATTTCACTTGTTTGGCAAGGTTAACATATGTTTCCCATGTCAATAAAGCACTTAAATCGTAACTGAATTGAGAGAGAGACAGAGATAGAGATAGAGATAGAAAGAGAGAGAGAGAGAGAGAGAGAGAGAGAGAGAGAGAGAGAAAAGCAGGAGCGAGAGAGAGAAAAAAAGACAGAGAGTGTGTGTGTGTGAGAGAGAGAGTGAGAGAGAGAGAGAGAGAGAGAGAGAGAGAGGCAGGAGAGGAAGACGCAGTACTTACCTGAGGTAATGTCATGTTCAATGGACCAGCATTGGGGTGTGTCTGGTATCTCTCATGAACTGAAGACAGACAGAGGAGATTGACAGGGACGGGGGGGGATCTCTCTCTCTCTCTCCTAATGCTTTTAATATTGGATGGGATGCCTTTGATCTTCTCTATCACTAAATGGACAGGCATCCCCACGCTCCCGACCCCCATCCCAATCCCACTTTACCTAGTCTGTCTATCAGTCTGTCTGTCAGGATTTATTGGAAGTGTGTGAACAAATGAACAGGGAAAACTACAGTCGACAAGGTAAATGAATAGCTATGGGATATCAGCCTCCACATGTCAAAACACACAGTCATACTTATCACACCTCATATTGTCACGGTGAGTGAATGAGGACCCAAAAGCGAATTAACTTAACAGAGCTTCTTTAATAACCAAACATAGGTAGGTTCAGACAGACCGGCAGATTCCGACAGGACAGGACAAGGTTACAGCAAACAGGACGATAGTCTGGTTCAGGCATGAAACACAACAAACAAGAATCCGACAAAGACAGGAGCAGAAACAGAGAGAGATATAGGGACCTAATCAGAGGGAAAAAGGGAACAGGTGGAAAACGGGGTGAATGGGTAGTTAGGAGGAGACAAGGAACAGCTGGGGGAAAGCGGGGGAGAAAAGGTAACCTAATACGACCAGCAGAGGGAGACAGGGTGAAAGGAAAGGACAGAAAGACACAACATGACAATACATGACAGTACCCCCCCACTCACCGAGCGCCTCCTGGCGCACTCGAGGAGGAAACCTGGCGGCAACGGAGGAAATCCTCGATCAGCGCACGGTCCAGCACGTCCCGAGAGGGAACCCAACTCCTCTCCTCAGGACCGTACCCCTCCCAATCTACGAGGTACTGGTGACCACGGCCCCGAGGACGCATGTCCAAAATCCTGCGGACCCTGTAGATGGGTGCGCCCTCGACAAGGATGGGGGGGGGGGGGGAAGACGAGCGGGGGCGCGAAGAACGGGCTTGATACAGGAGACATGGAAGACCGGGTGGACGCGACGAAGGTATCGCGGAAGAAGAAGTCGAACTGCGACAGGATTAATGACCCGAGAAATACGGAACGGACCAATGAACCGCGGGGTCAACTTGCGAGAAGCCGTCTTAAGGGGAAGGTTCTGAGTGGAGAGCCAAACTCTCTGACCGCGACAATATCTAGGACTCTTAGTTCTACGCTTATTAGCAGCCCTCACAGTCTGCGTCCTATAACGGCAAAGTGCAGACCTGACCCTCTTCCAGGTGCGCTCGCAACGTTGGACAAAAGCCTGAGCGGAGGGGACGCTGGACTCGGCGAACTGAGATGAGAACAGCGGAGGCTGGTACCCGAGGCTACTCTGAAAAGGAGATAGCCCGGTCGCAGACGAAGGAAGCGAGTTGTGGGCGTATTCTGCCCAGGGGAGCTGTTCTGACCAAGACGCAGGGTTGCGAAAAGAAAGACTGCGTAAGATGCGACCAATAGTCTGATTGGCCCGTTCTGCTTGACCGTTAGACTGGGGGTGAAAGCCGGAAGAGAGACTGACGGAAGCCCCAATCAAACGGCAAAACTCCCTCCAAAATTGAGACGTGAATTGCGGACCTCTGTCCGAAACGACGTCTGACGGAAGGCCATGAATTCTGAAAACATTCTCGATGATGATTTGTGCCGTCTCTTTAGCAGAAGGAAGCTTAGCAAGGGGAATGAAATGAGCCGCCTTAGAGAACCTATCGACAACCGTAAGAATAACAGTCTTCCCCGCTGACGAAGGCAGTCCGGTGACAAAATCTAAGGCGATGTGAGACCACGGTCGAGAGGGAATGGGAAGCGGCCTGAGACGGCCGGCAGGAGGAGAGTTACCGGACTTAGTCTGCGCGCAGACCGAACAAGCAGCCACGAAACGACGCGTGTCATGCTCCCGGGTGGGCCACCAAAAACGCTGGCGAATGGAAGCAAGCGTACCTCGAACGCCAGGGTGGCCGGCTAACTTGGCAGAGTGAGCCCACTGAAGAACGGCCAGACGAGTAGGAACGGGAACGAAAAGAAGGTTCCTAGGACAAGCGCGCGGCGACGGAGTGTGAGTGAGCGCTTGCTTTACCTGCCTCTCAATTCCCCAGACAGTCAACCCGACAACACGCCCCTCAGGGAGAATCCCCTCGGGGTCAGTGGAGGCTACTGAAGAACTGAAGAGACGAGATAAAGCATCAGGCTTGGTGTTCTTAGAGCCCGGACGATAAGAAATCACGAACTCGAAACGAGCGAAAAACAGCGCCCAACGCGCCTGACGCGCATTAAGTCGTTTGGCAGAACGGATGTACTCAAGGTTCCTATGGTCAGTCCAAACGACAAAAGGAACGGTCGCCCCCTCCAACCACTGTCGCCATTCGCCTAGGGCTAACCGGATGGCGAGCAGTTCGCGGTTTCCCACATCATAGTTACGTTCCGACGGCGACAGGCGATGAGAAAAATACGCGCATGGGTGGACCTTGTCGTCAGAGAGGGAGCGCTGAGAAAGAATGGCTCCCACGCCCACCTCTGACGCGTCAACCTCGACAACGAACTGTCTAGAGACGTCAGGTGTAACAAGGATAGGAGCGGATGTAAAACGATTCTTGAGGAGATCAAAAGCTCCCTGGGCGGAAACGGACCACTTAAAGCACGTCTTGACAGAAGTAAGGGCTGTGAGAGGAGCTGCCACCTGACCGAAATTACGGATGAAACGACGATAGAAGTTCGCGAAGCCGAGAAAGCGCTGCAGCTCGATGCGTGACTTAGGGGCGGGCCAATCAATGACAGCTTGGACCTTAGCGGGATCCATCTTAATGCCTTCAGCGGAAATAACAGAACCGAGAAATGTGACGGAGGAGGCATGAAAAGTGCACTTCTCAGCCTTCACAAAAAGACAATTCTCTAAAAGGCGCTGGAGGACACGTCGAACGTGCTGAACATGAATCTGGAGTGACGGTGAAAAAATCAGGATATCGTCAAGGTAAACGAAAACAAAGATGTTCAGCATGTCTCTCAGGACATCATTGACTAATGCCTGAAAGACAGCTGGAGCGTTAGAGAGGCCGAAAGGAAGAACCCGGTATTCAAAGTGCCCTAACGGAGTATTAAACGCCGTCTTCCACTCGTCCCCCTCCCTGATGCGCACGAGATGGTAAGCGTTACGAAGGTCCAACTTAGTGAAAAACCTGGCTCCCTGCAGGATCTCGAAGGCTGAAGACATAAGAGGAAGCGGATAACGATTCTTCACTGTTATGTCATTCAGCCCTCGATAATCTATGCAGGGGCGCAGAGACCCGTCCTTCTTCTTGACAAAAAAAAACCCCGCTCCGGCGGGAGAGGAGGAGGGGACTATGGTACCGGCGTCAAGAGCTACAGACAAATAATCCTCGAGAGCCTTACGTTCGGGAGCCGACAGAGAGTATAGTCTACCCCGGGGGGGAGTGGTTCCCGGAAGGAGATCAATACTACAATCATACGACCGGTGTGGAGGAAGAGAGGTGGCCCTGGACCGACTGAACACCGTGCGCAGATCGTGATATTCCTCCGGCACCCCTGTCAAATCACCAGGCTCCTCCTGTGAAGAAGAGACAGAGGAAACAGGAGGGATAGCAGACATTAAACATTTCACATGACAAGAGACGTTCCAGGAGAGGATAGAATTACTAGACCAATTAATGGAAGGATTATGACAAACTAGCCAGGGATGGCCCAAAACAACAGGTGTAAAAGGTGAACGAAAAATTAAAAAAGAAATGGTTTCGCTATGATTACCAGAAACAGTGAGGGTTAAAGGTAGCGTCTCACGCTGAATCCTGGGGAGAGGACTACCATCCAGGGCGAACAAGGCCGTGGACTCCCTTAACTGTCTGAGAGGAATGTCATGTTCCCGAGCCCAGGTCTCGTCCATAAAACAGCCCTCCGCCCCAGAGTCTATTAAGGCACTGCAGGAAGCTGACGAACCGGTCCAGCGTAGATGGACCGACAAGGTAGTGCAGGATCTTGAAGGAGAGACAGGAGTAGTAGCGCTCACCAGTAGCCCTCCGCTTACTGATGAGCTCTGGCTTTTACTGGACATGAAGTGACAAAATGACCAGCAGAACCGCAATAGAGACAGAGGCGGTTGGTGATTCTCCGTTCCCTCTCCTTAGTCGAGATGCGGATACCTCCCAGCTGCATAGGCTCAGCTCCCGAGCCGGCAGAGGAAGATGGTAGTGATGCGGAGAGGGGGGCAACGGAGAGCGCGAGCTCCTTTCCACGAGCTCGGTGACAAAGATCAACCCGTCGCTCAATGCGAATAGCGAGTTCAATCAAGGAATCCACGCTGGAAGGAACCTCCCGGGAGAGAATCTCATCCTTTACCTCTGCGCGGAGACCCTCCAGAAGACGAGCGAGCAAGGCCGGCTCGTTCCAGCCACTGGAGGCAGCAAGAGTGCGAAACTCAATAGAGTAGTCAGTTATGGATCGATTGCCTTGACATAGGGAAGACAGGGCCCTGGAAGCCTCCTCCCCAAAAACAGATCGATCAAAAACCCGTATCATCTCCTCCTTAAAGTCCTGATACTGGTTAGTACACTCAGCCCTTGCCTCCCAGATTGCCGTGCCCCACTCACGAGCCCGTCCAGTAAGGAGAGATATGACGTAGGCGACACGAGCAGTGCTCCTGGCGTAAGTGTTGGGCTGGAGAGAAAACACAATATCACACTGGGTGAGGAACGAGCGGCATTCAGTGGGCTCCCCAGAGTAACACGGCGGGTTATTGATTCTGGGCTCCGGAGATTCGAAAGCCCTGGAAGTGGCCGGTGGATCGAGGCGGAGATGGTGAACCTGTTCTGTGAGGTTGGAGACTTGGGTGGCCAGGGTCTCAACGGCATGTCGAGCAGCAGACAATTCCTGCTCGTGTCTGCCTAGCATCGCTCCCTGGATCTCGACGGCTGAGTGGAGAGGATCCGAAGTCGCTGGGTCCATTCTTGGTCGGATTCTTCTGTCACGGTGAGTGAATGAGGACCCAAAAGCGAATTAACTTAACAGAGCTTCTTTAATAACCAAACATAGGTAGGTTCAGACAGACCGGCAGATTCCGACAGGACAGGACAAGGTTACAGCAAACAGGACGATAGTCTGGTTCAGGCATGAAACACAACAAACAAGAATCCGACAAAGACAGGAGCAGAAACAGAGAGAGATATAGGGACCTAATCAGAGGGAAAAAGGGAACAGGTGGGAAACGGGGTGAATGGGTAGTTAGGAGGAGACAAGGAACAGCTGGGGGAAAGCGGGGGAGAAAAGGTAACCTAATACGACCAGCAGAGGGAGACAGGGTGAAAGGAAAGGACAGAAAGACACAACATGACAATACATGACACATATAGGAAGAAGGTTTGTTAATGATTACCTGATGGTAATATTATATTATATATTATATAAACTGGGTGGCTCGGGCTCTGAATGCTGATTAGCTGGCAGACGTGGTATATTATTGTATTTTTTGTTTATTTCACCTTTATTTATCCAGGTAGGCAAGTTGAGAACAAATTCTCATTTACAATTGCGACCTGGCCAAGATAAAGCAAAGCAGTTCGACACATACAACAACACAGAGTTACACATGGAGTAAACAAACATACAGTCAATAATACAGTAGAAAAATAAGTCTATATACAATGTGAGCAAATGAGGTGAGATAAGGGAGGTAAACGCAAAAAAGGCCATGGTGGCAAAGTAAATACAATATAGCAAGTAAAACACTGGAATGGTAGATTTGCAGTGGAGGAATGTGCAAGGTAGAGATAGAAATAATGGGGTGCAAAGGAGCAACATAAATACATACATATAGTAGGGGGAGAGGTAGTTGTTTGGGCTAAATTATAGATGGGCTATGTACAGGTGCAGTAATCTGTGAGCTGCTCTGACAGCTGGTGCTTAAAGCTAGTGAGGGAGATAAGATTTTCCAGTTTCAGAGATTCTTGTAGTTCGTTCCAGTCATTGGCAGCAGAGAACTGGAAGGAGAGGCGGCCAAAGGAAGAATTGGTTTTGGGGGTGCCCAGAGAGATACACCTGCTGGAGCGCATGCTACAGGTGGGTGCTGCTATGGTGACCAGCGAGCTGAGATAAGGGGGGACTTTACCTAGCAGGGTCTTGTAGATGACCTGGAGCCAGTGGGTTTGGCGACAAGTATGAAGCGAGGGCCAGCCAAGGTCGCAGTGGTGGGTAGTATATGGGGCTTTGGTGACAAAACGGATTGCAATGTGATAGACTGCATCCAATTTATTGAGTAGGGTATTGGAGGCTATTTTGTAAATGACATCGCCGAAGTCGAGGATCGGTAGGATGGTCAGTTTTACAAGGGTGTGTTTGGCAGCATGAGTGAAGGATGCTTTGTTGCGAAATAGGAAGCCAATTCTAGATTTAACTTTGGATTGGAGATGTTTGATGTGAGTCTGGAAGGAGAGTTTACAGTCTAGCCAGACACCTAGGTATTTGTAGTTGTCCACATATTCTAAGTCAGAACCATCCAGGGTAGTGATGCTAGCCGGTCGGGCAGGTGCAGGTAGCAATCGGTTGAAGAGCATGCATTTAGTTTTACTTGTATTTAAGAGCAATTGGAGGCCACGGAAGGAGAGTTGTATGGCATTGAAGCTCGTCTGGAGGTTTGTTAACACAGTGTCCGAAGAAGGGCCAGAAGTATACAGAATGGTGTCGTCTGCGTAGAGGTGGATCAGAGATTCACCAGCAGAAAGAGCGACATCATTGATGTATACAGAGAAGAGAGTCGGTCCAAGAATTGAACCCTGTGGCACCCCCATAGAGACAACAGGCCCTCCGATTTGACACACTGAACTCTATCAGAGAAGTAGTTGATGAACTAGGTGAGGCAATCATTTGAGAAACCAAGGCTATCGAGTCTGGTGATTGACAGAGTCGAAAGCCTTGGCCAGGTCAATGAATACGGCTGCACAGTATTGTTTATTATCGATGGCTGTTAAGATATCGTTTAGGACCTTGAGCGTGGCTGAGGTGCACCCATGACCAGCTGTGAAACCAGATTGCATAGCGGAGAAGGTATGTTGGGATTCAAAATGGTCGGTAATCTGTTTGTTGACTTGGCTTTCGAAGACCTTAGAAAGGCAGGGTAGGATAGATATAGGTCTGTAGCAGTTTGGGTCAAGAGTGTCCCCCTCTTTGAAGAGGAGGATGACCGCAGCTGCTTTCCAATCCAAGAGAGGTTGAACAGGCTAGTAATAGGGGTTGTAACAATTTCGGCAGATAATTTTAGAAAGAAAGGGTCCAGATTGTCTAGCCCGGCTGATTTGTAGGGGTCCAGATTTTGCAGCTCTTTCAGAACAACAGCTGACTGGATTTGGGAGAAGGAGAAATGGGGAAGGCTTGGGCGAGTTCCTGTGGGGGGTGCAGTGGTGTTGACCGGGGTAGGGGTAGCCAGGTGGAAAGCATGGCCAGCCGTAGAAAAATTCTTATTGAAATTCTCAATTATAGTGGATTTATCAGTGGTGACAGTGTTTCCTATCCTCAGTGCAGTGGGCAGCTGGGAGGAGGTGTTCTTATTCTCCAAGGACTTTACAGTGTCCCAGAACTTTTTTGAGTTTGTGTTGCAGGAAGCAAATTTCTGCTTGAAAAAGCTAGCCTTGGCTTTATCAGACCGTATCAGACTGTATAACACGGGTATGACAAAACATTTATTTTTACTGCTCTAATTACATTGGTAACCAGTTTATAATAGAAATAAGGCACCTCGGGGGTTTGTGGTATATGGCCAATATACCACGGCTAAGGGCTGTGGGTCATGCCTAAGAACAGCCCTTAGCCGTGGTATATTGGCCATATACCCCACCCCTCCTACCTTATTGCTTAAATATACCAGGTACAGTACTTAACTACAGTTACACAAATGTGAAATGGAAAATATGGAAAGCTTTTACCGACTCACTCCTCAGAGACCGGCTGTACAGGTCATTATTAACCATTACTCCCAGCTTCTGATTGGCTCTTACAGTGAGGGCCCCACCCTCAGAGACCGGCTGTACATGTCATTATTAACCATTACTCCCAGCTTCTGATTGGCTCTTACAGTGAGGGCCCCACCCTCAGAGACCGGCTGTACATGTCATTATTAACCATTACTCCCAGCTTCTGATTGGCTCTTACAGCGAGACCCCACCCTCAGAGACCGGCTGTACAGGTCATTATTAACCATTACTCCCAGCTTCTGATTGGCTCTTACAGTGAGACCCCGCCCTCAGAGACCGACTGTACAGGTCAGAATTAACCATTACTCCCAGCTTCTGATTGGCTCTTACAGTGAGGCCCCACCCTCAGAGACCGGCTGTACAGGTCATTATTAACCATTACTCCCAGCTTCTGATTGGCCCCACTCCCAGTTGGATATTTGGGTTGAAAATGTGAATTTGACTCTTCACACCCTTTCTCTGTCTCCCTTCTTACCCAGATCTGTCTCATTCAAACTCAAATTCCAACAGTTGAATTGAACTACGTAGCTAGCTACCGTGAATCCATCAGACACTGATGAAACCCCTGGTACTGTGGTTCTCTTTAATCTGCTTCTCTTTGAACCTCTGACGGAACAGTAGAGCAAAGTGAATGGTTCACATGCAGCTGAAAAAGGTGTTTGAATGGACGCTGTGACAGGAGGCTCTGTTGTAAGGCTCTGTGAACTGAACTCATTTCATACTATTGTGCCGGCCCAAACCCACTGTGCTGCCTCTGATATCTTCTCTTCAAAATGTCCTTTCAGCGCTGTTACAGAAACTACTAAAGGAGAACATAGACATATTACAGTTGGGCCATAACAGAGCACGTCTGGCCCTTCAAAGTAGAGGAGAGATAACATCAGCAACATGCACGTCTGGCCCTTCAAAGTAGAGGAGAGATAACATCAGCAACATGCACGTCTGGCCCTTCAAAGTAGAGGAGAGATAACATCAGCAACATGCACGTCTGGCCCTTCAAAGTAGAGGAGAGATAACATCCGCAACATGCATGTCAGTCTCTACTGACTCAAAGTAGAGGAGAGATAACATCAGCAACAGGCATGTCAGTCTCTCCTGACTCAAAGTAGAGGAGAGATAACATCAGCAACAGGCATGTCAGTCTCTCCTGGCTCAAAGTAGAGGAGAGATAACATCAGCAACAGGCATGTCAGTCTCTCCTGACTCAAAGTAGAGGAGAGATAACATCAGCAACAGGCATGTCAGTCTCTCCTGGCTCAAAGTAGAGGAGAGATAACATCAGCAACAGGCATGTCAGTCTCTCCTGACTCAAAGTAGAGGAGAGATAACATCAGCAACAGGCATGTCAGTCTCTCCTGACTCAAAGTAGAGGAGAGATAACATCAGCAACAGGCATGTCAGTCTCTCCTGGCTCAAAGTAGAGGAGAGATAACATCAGCAACAGGCATGTCAGTCTCTCCTGGCTCAAAGTAGAGGAGAGATAACATCAGCAACAGGCATGTCAGTCTCTCCTGACTCAAAGTAGAGGAGAGATTGACAATCACTACAGGCCTTTGTGAGAGGTATTGACATATTGAAAGTAGCAAACTGTCTGTTCAATCGGTTAACACAGCTCAGATAACCATAAATACCCCACAAGACAAGCGGTCTCTTCAACAGAGCCTGGGAGATGCACAGTACTATATAGAGCCATGACTACATGGTATTCTCTGCCACCTCAGGTAACTCAAGCTACCAATAAAATCAGATTTGAAAATCTGATAAAACAACACCTTGCGGCACAACACACACACACACACACACACACACACACACACACACACACATTCTTCTTAGTAATGTAATGTAATGTAAAATTGTAATGTAATAATGGAGCAATGTAAATGTGTATGATGCACAATGTTTTTGTATGATGTAATGTTTTATTTCAGTTTGGACCCCAGGAAGAGTAGCTGCTGCCTTGGCAACAGCTAATGGGGACCCTAATATCATACGAACGATGGTAGTTTCGAGACCTGGACAGCGCAGAGTTCAGCTCGGCTTGACTCAGTAGTGTGAAAAGGGCATGAAAGAACTGATGAGGACACAGACGAAGCCCACGCCAAGAAGATTATTACTATTCTCTCTCTCTGTAATTGCTAGATGGCTCAACAGTTTTTTTTCAGTCTTCTATCCGGGGAACCTCAGACTGTCATAGAGAGTGACAGCCCGGTTGTCTTTCTGTGTCCAGGGGTCAGGATCCATGGGCTCCATAATGAGAACACAACACTCTGAAGACTTGAATGTGGCTGAGCCAATTAGGATGGACTTGTTCTCATGGTGTGAGCTGAATTCTGACCTAACGGGGTGGAGACCATCCGAAATGACCACAGATAAGGGCACAGAGTTAGTGTTGCTGGGTCACTTTCTATAAGCAATGGGAGACAGAGATGAATCATATTGAGTACACATTACATCTATACATTTAATTGATTTGTTTTATTTCAAGCCGATGTCATCCGTTATAATTGGGTCCTTCCACAAAATGGGTGCCTTTTATGTCCCTTTGATATTTTCAGTAGAAGTTGTGCACCAATATTGCATTTTAAAAGCCTGTAATATAAAATGAAGTGCCCTTTAATATAGACCACGTGGAGAATTGAATAAATCTGGGTTTGCTAAAGTGCCAAAATTCATCATTTTGACATGTCCCTTCAGCAACCCTGTCACTTCTGAAGATTATGACTTATTTCATGTAGTGATTCATTTACATGTGTCCCTCATTTTAAGGAGATCCTGTCACGTGAACTAAACTCTCATTTTAATATGCTGAAGGTATTTCTTTTTAGATGTTTGTTTTTTTCAAAGGAAACATTGAACATCTAATAGTCAAATCATAGTGTAAAATCAGCTGAGCTGCTTCTAGTCCTTTTTGGCCATTTTCTGGAGTTTTGTGGTGGGAAACTGAGTGGGTCGAGCCTGACTCGTCAACCATGTTACCCATAGATAGACAGGCTAGAAATTGCATTAAATTGCCCGTCCCTCGCTGTTGCTCACAACAAGCTTCAACTCCCCCTGTCACAAGGGGATTTATGGCTGATTGAAGAAGAAATTGTCAACCCTGTTACGGTCAACCCTGTTACGGTCAACCCTGTTACGGTCAACCCTGTTAAGGTCAACCCTGTTACGGTCAACCCTGTTACGGTCAACCCTGTTAAGGTCAACCCTGTTACGGTCAACCCTGTTAAGGTCAACCCTGTTACGGTCAACCCTGTTACTGTCAACCCTGTTACGGTCAACCCTGTTACGGTCAACCCTGTTACGGTCAACCCTGTTACGGTCAACCCTGTTAAGGTCAACCCTGTTACGGTCAACCCTGTTACGGTCAACCCTGTTAAGGTCAACCCTGTTACTTTATTTGCACATAATAGGCAGTTACTGTGGTAATTTTTTGCAATGTAACCTCTTGAGATGGGAGAACGTTATTTTTTGTTGTTGTCTCTACTACTGAGTTAATGACAGATTAGGGCCAGCTAATGACTATGACAATATTCCATTAATTATGCCTTCATCGTCACAGCCCATAATTATCATCCAATTAATGGATCGTTAAAAGTTTTTTTTTTATGTAGAAAGGGAACATTTATCATTGTTGTTTGTTCAGCTGAAGGACAACTAGCAATGCAACGTTAATACACATGTATTATACAAGGTTGGTTGATGAGCTAACGATGAACTAAAGTACTGTCACCTGTAAGAGAAGGACATATGAGGAGAAGGACAGAAGAGAGGAGGATTCACAGTCGAGACAATAATCTGTTGGATATGCCCTCTGTCATTCCCTCTGTCATTCAGGCCAGCCTTGTTCAGTTGTAAAGGTTGGTACCTGCTGATTATAGCCTCTTCTATCATTGTGATGAAAGAAAAACGACACAAAACACAGTTATGACTGCTGCATCGTGTTGGTGTATGAGCCATGTTGTTCAGACAACCACCGTGTTTAAACCAGCTTTACACTACCACATCTTGTTCATAATACAACAATCCCTCACTGGCTAGAAATCATCCTCTTAGTGGTTGAATGTTGATCGTTTTTGTCCCTAAGCATTTTATTTTGTTAGTATATCGCGTTCTTTCATTCGATCACAGCGTCTGTGTTTTTGTTCCCAGAGCCCTTGAAGGCGGTTGAGATGGAATCCAACGTTCACTCCGAAAGGCACACTGCTGTGAAATGACTCAGTCTGTGTCCCAAATGGCAACCTTTCCCTATATAGTGCACTAGTTTTAACCCTTGGGGACAAAGCCTGTAACACCACAGTCTATTGAATACAGAGAAAAAGATCACTCTCTGCCAGCTTGATTCACAGACCATAGAAGACAATCCAATAAAGAGTTGCTATTTTAGCATGAAAACGGGAGTCAGTGGGAGTTCATGCAGAGCTTAAGCAGCTGAGAAACCATAGAAGAAGAAGAAGCAAGCAGCTCACCATGTTTAATGAGGTATATCAAATATGAATATTCCCCAGCATGGCGGTAGGAGTTAACACTTAGGATAATTGGAACAGAATACCTATAGAAGGGCTGGGGTTGGGGAGAACAACAAAAATGTAACTACTGCACAGGGAGGCTTGAGCAACATGAGAGAGAGGAGAGGGGGATAGAGAAGGAGGGAGGGGGAGAGAGACAGAGAGAGAAGAGAGAGAGAGAGAGAGAGAGAGAGAGAGAGAGAGAGAGGGTGAGGACAATAGTGAGTGTATGTTGTATCTGTATACAGAGGTTAGAGTATTCAGGTTGACAGGTATAGACTCTTAGCTGTATAGTGTTATGGTCAGGTATAGACTCTTAGCTGTATAGTGTTATGGTCAGGTATAGACTCTTAGCTGTATAGTGTTATGGTCAGGTATAGACTCTTAGCTGTATAGTGTTGTGGTCAGGTATAGACTCTTAGCTGTATAGTGTTATGGTCAGGTATAGACTCTTAGCTGTATAGTGTTGTGGTCAGGTATAGACTCTTAGCTGTATAGTGTTATGGTCAGGTATAGACTCTTAGTCTTTTGGTGTTGCGGTCAGGTATAGACTCTTAGCTGTATAGTGTTGTGGTCAGGTATAGACTCTTAGCTGTGTAGTGTTGTGGTCAGGTATAGACTCTTAGCTGTAGAGTGTTATGGTCAGGTATAGACTCTTAGCTGTATAGTATTCAGGTTGACAGGTATAGACTATTAGCTGTATAGTGTTATGGTCAGGTATAGACTCTTAGCTGTATAGTGTTGTGGTCAGGTATAGACTCTTAGCTGTATAGTGTTATGGTCAGGTATAGACTCTTAGCTGTATAGTGTTGTGGTCAGGTATAGACTCTTAGCTGTATAGTGTTATGGTCAGGTATAGACTCTTAGTCGTATAGTGTTGTGGTCAGGTATAGACTCTTAGCTGTATAGTGTTGTGGTCAGGTATAGACTCTTAGCTGTGTAGTGTTGTGGTCAGGTATAGACTCTTAGCTGTATAGTGTTATGGTCAGGTATAGACTCTTAGCTGTATAGTGTTGTGGTCAGGTATAGACTCTTAGCTGTATAGTGTTATGGTCAGGTATAGACTCTTAGCTGTATAGTGTTATGGTCAGGTATAGACTCTTAGCTGTATAGTGTTATCGTCAGGTATAGACTCTTAGATGTATAGTGTTATGGTCAGGTATAGACTCTTAGCTGTATAGTGTTGTGGTCAGGTATAGACTCTTAGCTGTATAGTGTTATGGTCAGGTATAGACTCTTAGCTGTATAGTGTTATGGTCAGGTATAGACTCTTAGCTGTATAGTGTTATGGTCAGGTATAGACTCTTAGCTGTATAGTGTTATGGTCAGGTATAGACTCTTAGCTGTATAGTGTTATGGTCAAGTATAGACTCTTAGCTGTATAGTGTTGTGGTCAGGTATAGACTCTTAGCTGTATAGTGTTATGGTCAGGTATAGACTCTTAGCTATATAGTGTTGTGGTCAGGTATAGACTCTTAGCTGTATAGTGTTATGGTCAGGTATAGACTCTTAGCTGTATAGTGTTATGGTCAGGTATAGACTCTTAGATGTATAGTGTTGTGGTCAGGTATAGACTCTTAGCTGTATAGTGTTGTGGTCAGGTATAGACTCTTAGCTGTATAGTGTTTTGGTCAGGTATAGACTCTTAGCTGTGTAGTGTTGTGGTCAGGTATAGACTCTTAGTCTTATAGTGTTATGGTCAGGTATAGACTCTTAGCTGTATAGTGTTGTGGTCAGGTATAGACTCTTAGCTGTATAGTGTTGTGGTCAGGTAAAGACTCTTAGCTGTATAGTGTTGTGGTCAGGTATAGACTCTTAGCTGTGAAGTGTTATGGTCAGGTATAGACTCTTAGCTGTATAGTTTTATGGTCAGGTATAGACTCTTAGCTGTATAGTGTTATGGTCAGGTATAGACTCTTAGCTGTATAGTGTTATGGTCAGGTATAGACTCTTAGCTGTATAGTGTTGTGGTCAGGTATAGACTCTTAGCTGTATAGTGTTATGGTCAGGTATAGACTCTTAGCTGTATAGTGTTATGGTCAGGTATAGACTCTTAGCTGTATAGTGTTATGGTCAGGTATAGACTCTTAGCTGTATAGTGTTATGGTCAGGTATAGACTCTTAGCTGTATAGTGTTATGGTCAAGTATAGACTCTTAGCTGTATAGTGTTGTGGTCAGGTATAGACTCTTAGCTGTATAGTGTTATGGTCAGGTATAGACTCTTAGCTATATAGTGTTGTGGTCAGGTAGAGACTCTTAGCTGTATAGTGTTATGGTCAGGTATAGACTCTTAGCTGTATAGTGTTATGGTCAGGTATAGACTCTTAGCTGTATAGTGTTGTGGTCAGGTATAGACTCTTAGCTGTATAGTGTTGTGGTCAGGTATAGACTCTTAGCTGTATAGTGTTTTGGTCAGGTATAGACTCTTAGCTGTGTAGTGTTGTGGTCAGGTATAGACTCTTAGTCTTATAGTGTTATGGTCAGGTATAGACTCTTAGCTGTATAGTGTTGTGGTCAGGTATAGACTCTTAGCTGTATAGTGTTGTGGTCAGGTAAAGACTCTTAGCTGTATAGTGTTGTGGTCAGGTATAGACTCTTAGCTGTGAAGTGTTATGGTCAGGTATAGACTCTTAGCTGTATAGTTTTATGGTCAGGTATAGACTCTTAGCTGTATAGTGTTATGGTCAGGTATAGACTCTTAGCTGTATAGTGTTATGGTCAGGTATAGACTCTTAGCTGTATAGTGTTGTGGTCAGGTATAGACTCTTAGCTGTATAGTGTTATGGTCAGGTATAGACTCTTAGCTGTATAGTGTTATGGTCAGGTATAGACTCTTAGTCTTATAGTGTTGTGGTCAGGTATAGACTCTTAGCTGTATAGTGTTGTGGTCAGGTATAGACTCTTAGCTGTGTAGTGTTGTGGTCAGGTATAGACTCTTAGCTGTATAGTGTTGTGGTCAGGTATAGACTCTTAGCTGTATAGTGTTGTGGTCAGGTATAGACTCTTAGTCTTATAGTGTTGTGGTCAGGTATAGACTCTTAGCTGTATAGTGTTATGGTCAGGTATAGACTCTTAGCTGTATAGTGTTATGGTCAGGTATAGACTCTTAGCTGTGTAGTGTTGTGGTCAGGTATAGACTCTTAGCTGTATACTGTTATGGTCAGGTATAGACTCTTAGCTGTGTAGTGTTGTGGTCAGGTATAGACTCTTAGCTGTATACTGTTATGGTCAGGTATAGATGTATACGCTACATGTACTTGGTACATCCTAAGACACTTGTCACTTCAACGTAACCATTCATGTGCATAACAAATAAAATCCCCTTTTTTTGTGAAAAATCTGCTTTTTAAATTGATATCAGAACATGTAAAAGCACCCGCATCTGTGTTTTCCCATGTCAGAGACATCTGCTGTTACTTCACCCTGTGATGGGATGGGAGATTAGGGGCTGACAGCGATTAGTCTTGCTTGTCTAAAACATGAGCCCTGGGAGTAGCAGCATGTTGATTAGTTCTGTCTCATCATGAAAGGGGCTTTCAGGCTCACATCCATATTAACAGTGACTTTGAATTTTTTGGGGGAGTGGTACAGTCGTCAACATTACTCCTTTTGTCCTCTTAAAAAGGCTTGTGGCTAAGCTTCTAACCTTGTTTTTTAAACAATGTTGTCCTCTCGCTGATGGAAAAATAACTAGATTACTGAAAGATGGGTTTTCAAAGGTGTGCTGAAGATATATGTTGTAATTTTTGTCAGACAACACAGACATTATTCCAACCGGAATCATAAAAGGGTAAAATTAGGTTATTAGGTTACCAAATGGTATGTCCCACCACTCTGATGTTCTGTAAATCAGATGTCTTGTCCCACCCCTCTGAACTGTTCTGTAAATCAGATGTCTTTATAAAAATAAAAAAAATCACTATAATATTAAACCACCACAATACAGACTATAATCTTAAACCACCACACTATAATATTAAACCACCACACTATAATATTAAACCACCACACTATAATATTAAACCACCACACTACAGACTATAATATTAAACCACCACACTACAGACTATAATATTAAACCACCACACTACAGACTATAATATTAAACCACCACACTACACACTATAATATTAAACCACCACACTATGATATTAAACCACCACACTATAATATTAAACCACCACACTATAATATTAAACCACCTCCTTAAACCTATGATATATTGCAGCAGGTCACAGTTATTATCTTCTGGTTCCTCTGGTGTAATGTCCTGTTGTGTCTCTCTGGCTGCTTGTACCTTTTGAAGTGCCAGTAATCACATTGATCTGGCAGAGACTAAGTTTCACATCTGTTGTCTTTTCTTTCTTATTGACCCTCGTTCTAATTTCTGCCCTGGTTATTCAAACTGTGTCTTAAAGCTAGAGGTGAGTCTCGACACGTTTCTGGAGTCAATGATAACAAGCAATCAAATAATCTATATATGTGGTTTGGAAATGTTGACCATTTATTAACACACTAGGAAAATAACTAATGAAATGGGTCCTGTCCTCAACACGTTTTCTTACTGGCCATATTGAGCGGAGAATATTACCGTCTTTTATCCATCGTACTCTAGCCAATATTTCAGAATATTAAAATGGATTATTTCAGAACACTTCACGAACAAAGAGTCATTCACTCTGATGAAAGCAAATAGACTTTATTGGCAAGAGGATTGTCATCGAACAATGGGCTACTCTCCATCCATGAGATCATCTCAAACCACCGCTATGGAAGAGAACAGAGTGGCACAGATGGGCCATTCCTTCAGCAATCCCCTTGACACGCTGAACAATGATGAAGTCAAATGAAAACAAAAGTCAAGTCCCACTCAGAGTGATTGATCTGGGCCTGTTCCTGTTCTCTCTGGCTTTGTGAGAAGCTCTAACGCAAGGCGGAGCGATGGTGATGCTGTCATTTGATCGATGTGTTCACCCGGGACACTTAAGACATATCAAGCTGTTTTCAAGTGCCAGACAAACTGGCACAGTGTTGCTGTGTGAGCCTGACAGTGGCACCAGTCAAAGATTCCACTCACTTCACAGGGAGCTTGCCAAAAACGGAACCGGTACTTTTTAAAAATGACCCCATTACGTGTAGTTTTAGTTACAGCAGTTGAGTGAGCCAATCTCGCAATTGGTGTGACATCTGACCTGTGACCACCCTTGGCAGAGAGAATCTTTCTGACTCTGGGTTGTGGATGATGCATACAACTGCACCTAAACCTAAAACAAATAAATCATTAAACATGCATGCTGCAACAGAGAGACAATCATATCTGAAGAAATCCGTAAAATATGTATCTGAGGAGTGACTCACTATGAGCCATAGTTCAACAACCAAAACAGAAAACACTAAAGAATATCAATATCACTGTGGTAGGCTAAAGTAGATTATCAGACAGGATAACAAAGAGCTGTACGCACAGCTATCGATGAAACTAACTAACGCAATACAAAAGGCCGCTCTCTAAATTGTCACATTCTGACCTTTATATCCTTTGTTTTGAATTTAGTTAGTATGGTCAGGGCGTGAGTTGGGTGGGCAGTCTATGTTTGTTTTTCTATGATTTGGGGATTTCTATGTTTCGGCCTAGTATGGTTCTCAATCAGAGGCAGGTGTCACTAGTTGTTTCTGATTGAGAATCATACTTAGGTAGCCTGGGTTTCACTGTGTGTTTGTGGGTGTTTGTTTCCGTGCTTGTGTTTTTCACCACACGGTACTGTTTTGGGTTTCGTTCATTCCACGTTTATTGTTTTTTGTATTCAGTTATTCATGTGTAGTATTTCTTATTAAAAGAACCATGGACACTTACCACGCCGCGTATTGGTCCTCCGATCCTTCTCGCCTCTCCTCTTCGGAAGAAGAGGAGGAAATCCCTTACATAAATATCAGCTGAAAAGACTGTCAATAAAGTCTAACTCAATACATGTCAGTTGTTACATTTGTCTTCCATCACCTTGCTGTAAAAAACAACATATCTTATCATATATGAATCATATCATGTACTGTATGTCTTAATATATGGCCACGTTGGGTAAAACGGTTTCTTATTTTTAGAGTAAAACAATACTTTTATGAAGAAGTTGTGCATCTAAATACAAATCCTATAACCACCTCATCTGCACAGCCTAACCATTATCAACAAGTTGTTCACACCAGTACACGGCTGTGGACTAACGCTGGACACCAGTACACGGCTCTGGATTAACACTGGACACCAGTACACGGCTGTGGATTAACACTGGACACCAGTACACGGCTGTGGACTAACACTGGACACCAGTACACGGCTCTGGATTAACACTGGACACCAGTACACGGCTGTGGATTAACGCTGAACACCAGTACACGGCTCTGGATTAACACTGGACACCAGTACACGGCTGTGGATTAACACTGGACACCAGTACACGGCTGTGGATTAACGCTGAACACCAGTACACGGCTGTGGATTAACACTGGACACCAGTACACGGCTGTGGACTAACGCTGGACACCAGTACACGGCTCTGGATTAACACTGGACACCAGTACACGGCTGTGGATTAACACTGGACACCAGTACACGGCTGTGGACTAACACTGGACACCAGTACACAGCTCTGGATTAACACTGGACACCAGTACACGGCTGTGGATTAACGCTGAACACCAGTACACGGCTGTGGACTAACGCTGGACACCAGTACACGGCTGTGGATTAACACTGGACACCAGTACACGGCTGTGGACTAACGCTGGACACCAGTACACGGCTCTGGATTAACACTGGACACCAGTACACGGCTGTGGATTAACACTGGACACCAGTACACGGCTGTGGACTAACACTGGACACCAGTACACGGCTCTGGATTAACACTGGACACCAGTACACGGCTGTGGATTAACGCTGAACACCAGTACACGGCTCTGGATTAACACTGGACACCAGTACACGGCTGTGGATTAACACTGGACACCAGTACACGGCTGTGGACTAACACTGGACACCAGTACACGGCTCTGGATTAACACTGGACACCAGTACACGGCTGTGGATTAACGCTGAACACCAGTACACGGCTCTGGATTAACACTGGACACCAGTACACGGCTCTGGATTAACACTGGACACCAGTACACGGCTGTGGACTAACACTGGACACCAGTACACGGCTGTGGACTAACACTGGACACCAGTACACGGCTGTGGATTAACGCTGAACACCAGTACACGGCTGTGGATTAACACTGGACACCAGTACACGGCTGTGGATTAACACTGGACACCAGCACACGGCTGTGGACTAACACTGGACACCAGTACATGGCTGTGGACTAACGGTGGTGAGTATTTTCTTCTTCCTGTCCTATTCATCAGGAGTTCCTAGAGTTCATTGGGTCACCGAACCCTATCAGGAGATAAAGCCGTTCCTCTAGGCCACTTCGTAATCATATAATCCTTCCGTTCAATATTTCCTTCCTTCCTTCCTAAATCCTTTTATGTTTACATCAGTTCTGTCCTCAGAGGGATCATACACATACACACACAGAGACCTTGGGGCTCATCATAAGCAAGGTGCCTAGCTGGTGGTCCATCCCTGTCCATATGTCCCAACCCACTATCTGGTGGTCTAGAGGGAAAATAACCAAAGTAGAAACAGACATCACCATTACCAGCAGACCACTACAGCACTGACCCAATCCCCTATAGGACCTCCTCTCTACAGCATTGACCCAATCCCCTATAGGACCTCCTCTCTACAGCATTGACCCAATCCCCTATAGGACCTCCTCTCTACAGCATTGACCCAATCCCCTATAGGACCTCCTCTCTACAGCATTGACCCAATCCCCTATAGGACCTCCTCTCTACAGCATTGACCCAATCCCCTATAGGACCTCCTCTCTACAGCATTGACCCAATCCCCTATAGGACCTCCTCTCTACAGCATTGACTCATTCCCATATAGGACCTCCTCTCTACAGCATTGACCCAATCCCCTATAGGACCTCCTCTCTACAGCATTGACTCATTCCCCTATAGGACCTCCTCTCTACATCATTGACCCAATCCCCTGTAGGACCTCCTCTCTACATCATTGACCCAATCCCCTGTAGGACCTCCTCTCTACAGCATTGACCCAATCCCCTGTAGGACCTCCTCTCTACAGCATTGACCCAATCCCCTATAGGACCTCCTCTCTACAACATTGACCCAATCCCCTATAGGACCTCCTCTCTACAGCATTGACCCAATCCCCTATAGGACCTCCTCTCTACAGCATTGACCCAATCCCCTATAGGACCTCCTCTCTACAGCATTGACCCAATCCCCTGTAGGACCTCCTCTCTACAGCATTGACTCATTCCCATATAGGACCTCCTCTCTACAGCATTGACCCAATCCCCTATAGGACCTCCTCTCAACAGCATTGACCCAATCCCCTATAGGACCTCCTCTCTACAGCATTGACCCAATCCCCTATAGGACCTCCTCTCTACAGCATTGACCCAATCCCATATAGGACCTCCTCTCTACAGCATTGACCCAATCCCCTATAGGACCTCCTCTCTACAGCATTGACCCAATCCCCTGTAGGACCTCCTCTCTACAGCATTGACTCATTCCCATATAGGACCTCCTCTCTACAGCATTGACCCAATCCCCTATAGGACCTCCTCTCTACAGCATTGACCCAATCCCCTATAGGACCTCCTCTCTACAGCATTGACCCAATCCCATATAGGACCTCCTCTCTACAGCATTGACCCAATCCTACATATGACCATGATGTGTGTCAACACAATCTAAATGCAAATATTTCATCATCCTCTACCTTCATCCTCTCTACCCCTGACCAACACATCTCCCAATGGAGATATCAGGGTTATTAGGTTATAGGGACACCATTACCACGCTGGGGCTATACAATTAAGACCTCCATCTTCCTGCCCGCGGATATCGCTAAGCCATGTTGTGATGTGGGTGTTGTAGAAGCCATGAGGAGCTTGTTTGAGCTCCATGGTTGTAGATGAGAGGCTCCATGTCCAGGATATCTATAGTAGTGGTTGTAGATGAGGCTCTGTGTCCAGGATATCTATAGTAGTGGTTGTAGATGAGGCTCTGTGTCCAGGATATCTATAGTAGTGGTTGTAGATGAGGCTCCATGTCCAGGATATCTATAGTAGTGGTTGTAGATGAGGCTCTGTGTCCAGAATATCTATAGTAGTGGTTGTAGATGAGGCTCTGTGTCCAGGATATCTATAGTAGTGGTTGTAGATGAGGCTCTGTGTCCAGGATATCTATAGTAGTGGTTGTAGATGAGGCTCTGTGTCCAGGATATCTATAGTAGTGGTTGTAGATGAGGCTCCGTGTATAGGATATCTATAGTAGTGGTTGTAGATGAGGCTCCGTGTCCAGGATATCTGTAGTAGTGGTTGTAGATGAGGCTCCGTGTCCAGGATATCTATAGTAGTGGTTGTAGATGAGGCTCCGTGTCCAGGATATCTATAGTAGTGGTTGTAGATGAGGCTCCGTGTCCAGGATATCTGTAGTAGTGGTTGTAGATGAGGCTCTGTGTCCAGAATATCTATAGTAGGGGTTGTAGATGAGGCTCCGTGTCCAGGATATCTATAGTAGTGGTTGTAGATGAGGCTCCGTGTCCAGGATATCTATAGTAGTGGTTGTAGATGAGGCTCCGTGTCCAGGATATCTATAGTAGTGGTTGTAGATGAGAGGCTCCACATATAGGATATCTATAGTAGTGGTTGTAGATGAGAACCTCCACATCCAGGATATCTATAGTAGTGGTTGTAGATGAGGCTCTGTGTCCAGGATATCTATAGTAGTGGTTGTAGATGAGGCTCTGTGTCCAGGATATCTATAGTAGTGGTTGTAGATGAGGCTCCGTGTCCAGGATATCTATAGTAGTGGTTGTAGATGAGGCTCCGTGTCCAGGATATCTATAGTAGTGGTTGTAGATGAGGCTCCGTGTCCAGGATATCTGTAGTAGTGGTTGTAGATGAGGCTCCGTGTCCAGGATATCTATAGTAGTGGTTGTAGATGAGGCTCCGTGTCCAGGATATCTATAGTAGTGGTTGTAGATGAGAGGCTCCACATCCAGGATATCTATAGTAGTGGTTGTAGATGAGAGGCTCCACATCCAGGATATCTATAGTAGTGGTTGTAGATGAGGCTCTGTGTCCAGGATATCTATAGTAGTGGTTGTAGATGAGGCTCCGTGTCCAGGATATCTGTAGTAGTGGTTGTAGATGAGGCTCTGTGTCCAGAATATCTATAGTAGTGGTTGTAGATGAGGCTCCGTGTCCAGGATATCTATAGTAGTGGTTGTAGATGAGGCTCCGTGTCCAGGATATCTATAGTAGTGGTTGTAGATGAGGCTCCGTGTCCAGGATATCTATAGTAGTGGTTGTAGATGAGAGGCTCCACATCCAGGATATCTATAGTAGTGGTTGTAGATGAGAGGCTCCACATCCAGGATATCTATAGTAGTGGTTGTAGATGAGGCTCCGTGTCCAGGATATCTATAGTAGTGGTTGTAGATGAGGCTCCGTGTCCAGGATATCTATAGTAGTGGTTGTAGATGAGGCTCCGTGTCCAGGATATCTATAGTAGTGGTTGTAGATGAGAGGCTCCACATCCAGGATATCTATAGTAGTGGTTGTAGATGAGAGGCTCCACATCCAGGATATCTATAGTAGTGGTTGTAGATGAGGCTCCGTGTCCAGGATATCTATAGTAGTGGTTGTAGATGAGAGGCTCCACATCCAGGATATCTATAGTAGTGGTTGTAGATGAGGCTCCGTGTCCAGGATATCTATAGTAGTGGTTGTAGATGAGAGGCTCCACATCCAGGATATCTGTAGTAGTGGTTGTAGATGAGGCTCCGTGTCCAGGATATCTATAGTAGTGGTTGTAGATGAGGCTCCGTGTCCAGGATATCTATAGTAGTGGTTGTAGATGAGGCTCCGTGTCCAGGATATCTATAGTAGTGGTTGTAGATGAGGCTCCGTGTCCAGGATATCTATAGTAGTGGTTGTAGATGAGGCTCCGTGTCCAGGATATCTATAGTAGTGGTTGTAGATGAGGCTCCGTGTCCAGGATATCTATAGTAGTGGTTGTAGATGAGGCTCTGTGTCCAGGATATCTATAGTAGTGGTTGTAGATGAGGCTCCACATCCAGGATATCTGTAGTAGTGGTTGTAGATGAGGCTCCGTGTCCAGGATATCTATAGTAGTGGTTGTAGATGAGGCTCCATGTCCAGGATATCTATAGTAGTGGTTGTAGATGAGGCTCCGTGTCCAGGATATCTATAGTAGTGGTTGTAGATGAGAGGCTCCACATCCAGGATATCTGTAGTAGTGGTTGTAGATGAGGCTCCGTGTCCAGGATATCTATAGTAGTGGTTGTAGATGAGGCTCTGTGTCCAGGATATCTATAGTAGTGGTTGTAGATGAGGCTCCGTGTCCAGGATACCTGGAGTATAGTATATTACATAGCATAGTTTTGGTGTGTTTGTGTGCTTCTATATTAGTATTTATAAATATGCCACTACAGTACTTTTGTAATCTATATAATCCTATATCTTGTAGTAAACTATACTGTTTATTGATTACATGCACACAGTATATTTAAATGCATTTCCATACATTACTGGATTCATGTAGCCTTTCTACTATTTAAAGCAATAATCTAACAAATGAGTTCATTCATTTACTGCTCGTTATTCTGTCAACACGTTGGTAAAGAGTTAGTTACACCACTTTAAGGTCGATGTAGACATTTGACCTTTAGTGACGCCAAGCTGTTTTCACAGGTCCATTCTGCCACTATAGGGAATACAGCAGCTATAGCTCATATCAAGAACCAGGGCAAGTATTCACACATCTGTGGTGAATAGGTCTCCTCTGATACCAAGAGAGTGGAGGGGAAAGGGCAAGTCCTGAACTCAGATAATTATCAGGGCGACGACCT